>NW_027499335.1:0-84951 GCF_021521415.1 Bidens hawaiensis
TCATTTTGGTGACCAAATACCAACAGGCTTGTGTATGATTGGATAATCAATTTTCTGCCTATCATTTGGAAAGATATATATAGGAACATGCATAGATATCAATGTAACTCCACATAAGATATAGCAGTTTCTTTATGTTTATATCTCCTTAGATTTTACACATCATGAGAAAGCAACCATACATGTTAATGACTGTACTAAGTGCCCTTTTGGCCTATTAAATCCATATGATTGGCTAAATAGTCAATGTACTATCATTTCCCAAAATTAAACAGTTTTAAGTTTAAACACCCCATATCTCTTATTTGGTTGGTAAATGGCTATCCTGTTTGACCAAAAGGACCAAACATACATGTGATCATATGTCCTTTTAAAGTCAAAGTTATTGACATGATTTTAAGTGAATGAACAGAAAACAAGTTATTATTGCCCCAAGTGCTTACAGTTTTCTGGTTAATGGCTATCCTTTGAATCTATGCAGATTTTAGGACCAAACATACATGTGTATATCCTTCCAACTGTGCAAATGACATAATTTTCAGCAAGAATAACTACTTGAGACTTTTCATTGAAAATTTCTTCTTTTAAGCTTCTTTAAAACTTGAACTGAATAGTATTATCATATCTTTGCATCATTAACAACTTGCTCATGTTTTGATCAAAAATATTGTGATTATGCAAAATTCATTGGAAAATTCATTTGAACATTTAATTTTGACATAAAGACACATTTTGATATAAACAAGCATTACACAGTCAAGTCATGATCTTTAATGACATCATCAAAACAATCAGACATTACTAACATTGAAAGTCTAACAAATCCTAACAATACCATAAGATCAGACTAGGTACATAATCAAACAACAAATCATGATAGCAGACAAGCATTTAATCAGTTTAGACAATTCAAACTACTTATCATAACATCAAAACAGTTAACTGACAAGCAATTATAAGGATCAATGACACCTAAGTTGCACAGATAATTACTTAAGCACATATCAGTTAACACATAGCAAGTAACATATACAAACCTATTCAATCAACATTAAGTGTGTGACCTCAAACAATATAATCAATCAGCATATAAAGACACACACTAAGCACATATCCTCAATCAGACCTCCTCTAAGTTGATCATCCACAGGGCTTTCTAAAGAAAGTTGAACCTGGTTCTGTCAAGTGGCTTGGTGAATAGGTCAGCCAAGTTGTCACTTGTATAAACTCTTTCCATTTCAATCAAACATTTTTCACTGCAATCTCTTATGAAGTGATGTCTGATTTCAGTATGTTTAGTCTTTGAATGTTGAACTGGATTTTTAATAGTAAAATATGCAGTTGTATTATCAATAAAAATAGGAGTGTTCAGAAAATTCAAACCATAATCCAGCATTTGGTTCTGAATCCAGAGAACTTGGGCACAACAAGCAGATGCAGCAATTTATTCAGCTTCTGCAGTTGGTATGGACACAGTGGTCTGCTTCTTGCATTGCCATGACACCAGCCTGCCTCCCAGAAATTGACATCCACCTGATGTTGACTTCCTACTCATGTTACACCCATCATAATCACTGTCTGTGTAGGCTATCAAATCAAAAGACTGGTTCTTTGGATACCAAATCCCCAAGTCTGTTCTTCCCTTCAATTATCTAAAAATTCTCTTGACAACATTCACGTGGGAGACTTTTGGACTTGATTGGAATCTTGCACAAACACACACAGCATACGTAATGTCGCGTCTTGTTGCAGTTAGGTGCATCAGGGATCCAATTTTGGCTCTATATTCATGTTCATCCACAGGCTCCCCCTTTTCATCAGCAATCATCTTTTATTTTGTGTCCATTGGAGTTGAAGCAGTTTTGAAGTCATGACATTTGAACTTATTCAAAATGTCCTGCACATATTTAGTTTGGTAAATGAAAATCCCCTCAGCTTTTTGTTGAACTTGTAGTCCAAGAAAGAAGTTCATTTCTCCCATAGAGCTCATGTAGTATTTGGATTTCATGACCCCTTCAAATTCTATACACATTTGTTCATTTGTTGAACCAAAGATGATATCATCTACATAGACTTGTAACAGCAGCAACTCTGATCCCTTTCTATTGTTGAAGAGAGTCTTGTCAATGGCTCCCCTTTGGAAACCATTTTCAAGAAGATTGTTGAGTCAAGATTTGACACAAAACTGATCAGATGGAAAATTGGAATCTTCTCAACCTCCTCAGAATTCGCTAAGTATGGATTCGGGCACACCTTAGACCTCCGAGCAAGATTTTACTTAGCCGGGTACGATATTTTGTCTATCGGGCAGGGTTATCTTCTCTAAGTCTTCTTTAGTGAATCTCTGAGAAGGGTTTGCAAATTAGTGCATTACCAGGTATGGTTCACTAGTGTATGCAAGACCGGGCAAGGATCACTTTATCAAGCAGGTTTGTTCTTCATAGCCAAGTAAAGTTCACTTCCGAGTAAGCTTTAGGCTAACCAATCTCAGGAAACTAAGTATTTGGGAGATCGGGCAAGGTATTCATTAATAAAGATGGTCCGGATATGCCTGGTGTTTAATGAGATATCACAAGTATCATCGGGCAGGGCTCAACTCAAGCAAGGTAAAGTGCTTCCAAGCACACTTTGCTAATAAGCTTATTCTGGGCAAGGAGTTGATAGGACCATTGAAGAACAAGGTTTCTCGTAAGGGTTTGTCGGGAAAAGTCTGTCAAAGCCAAGAATATTGAAGTCTACCCGATGAGTATTCTACTTGGTAAAATATTCTTCAAGTAAAGTCTACCCGAACACACTTCTATGTTACCAAGTCCTAAAGGAAGGCAGAGTACACAGCGTACTCGGAAAATGAAGATTAATTCAAAGCCTACCCAGAAGACTTGTTTTACACTTAGAATAATTCTGAATATGTAATTTGAATATGTATTATCGGATAGGGTTTCTAGAAGGAATGACAGTTGTAAAGGAGGTGTCAGGCCTATAAATAGAATAATTTAGGGCACACCTCCTAACGACACACACAACAAGGCAGACAGACACATTAATTAAGAAAGAATATTGTGTGTGACGGCTGGAAACCTTCCTTATCAAGAAACCCTAAATCAATTATCCACTTTGTATGATTGATATTATATAAATGGAAATCTTTTGAGTGAATCTTGTTTGTGTTGGTTACCTTTGAATACTGATTAAGCAACCGTATGTTTGTTATTGATTCCGCCTTTAACAAAGGGTGAACTTTCTAAATATAGCAACCCGTCATTAACTCCCTTGTCAGCACATTTATTTGTGTGAGTTATGACATGATTTGAGTAAGATCCAGCTGAAATCGGGGGACCTAACAAGTGGTATCAGAGCTGGTTGCTGCTATTTTGGAAAGATTCTTGTTGCTGATTGAATATTTGAAGAAAAATGACGTAAGCAGACCACTGTTCCATTGATTTGTGACGTCAGCAGCTCTGTTCTTCATTTTTCTTCCAGATCTACAATCTACCGGTGTTTTCTCTTCCTTATTTCAATTAAAGCTTTAATATTTATATCTAAATCTTGCTCTAATAATATCAGACACATCAGATCTGAACAGCCTGTTTTTCAGATTTAATTATTTTTAAACTTTGCTTTTTACCAAGAAACTGTTTTTAAGTCCTTAAAAATGTCTGGATATGAGGAATAAGAGGTGTCTACTAACAAGATACCAAGGTTGTATGGACAGGAAAACTTTACCAAGTGGAAAGTGCTTTTTGAACCAGCCGTTTGCTACAATGATGTTGATATGTGGAACTCCATCAAGAATGGTCCACAAGCTGCAGTTGAAGACGGTGCAAATACAGCTGGAACTGCTGCTGTAAGAGAAAGAATGAGAAAGGTGGATGACAGGGCCTTAGCTATGATTAAGCTAGGACTGTCTTGGGAGATTTTAACCAAGGTGGCACATCATACAACTGCCAAACAAATGTATGATGCCATCCTTGAGATGTATGAAGGGAATACTGAGCTGAAAAACATTAAGAAACAAAGATTGAAGCGATAGTTGGAAAGGTTCAAGTATAAGGAGGGAGAAAGGTTAAAATCAATACTAGAACGTTTTCTAGCTATTGTGAATGAGTTGAGGAAAACTGATTATGTAATGACTGATTTTGATTTAAATACAAAGCTACTCAACTCAATGCCAAAGGAATGGTATACTGCTTGCAAATTTATCCTTCAGAAGCATAATTTCAATGAAATAAAATTGGATGATGTAATATGCTTCCTTCAGGCTGCTGAACTTGAAATGATTGAGAATGAAATGATTAAGGAAGAAAGACCCTGCTTCATTGTTTCAAATGCATTGATTGCACCAATGGGTAACTTGACTACCAAGAATCAACATCAAATTACCATCATTGAAGAACCAACTGAGCATAATGCTGATACTCCAAAATCTTTCATTGGAAGTAGCACAATTAATCAAGGAAATCAGCAGAGGTTCAATGTGCAACTGATTGATGACACTGATTCTGCCTCTATGGCAAGTGGGAATTTACCTCATTCAATTGGTGGAAATGGACAAGGCAATGAAACACATGCCTTACTTTCTATGTTCACTGAGTCATATAATGCCTTTGTTGCAAAGAACTTGATTCACAAAATTGTGGTACAAGATAACTTAGAACAAATTGATGCAGATGATTTGGAAGACATGGATTTGAAATGGCAAGCTGCCATGTTGGCTTTGAGAAGTAAAAGGCTGTATAACAGAACTGGTAGGTCTCTGGTTTCTGGTTCTAATGACAGGATTGGATTTGACAAGTCAAAAGCAATCTGCTACAATTGTCATCAACCTGGTCATTTTGCAAGAGAATGAAATCAACCAAGAAATTTTCAGATGAATCAATTTCAGAATCAACAGCCAAGAGGTTAGCAGCAATACCAACAAAATCAGCCAAGATTCAACAACAACAACTTCAATCCCAACAACAATTACAACCCCAACTTCAACAATTTTCAGCCTCAAATGAACAATCAACAACAAAGTATGCAACAGACTCAAGGTTTTCAAATGAACAACAATCAAAACCTTCAAGTAGCTCAAAATGTTCCAAACAACATTGTTCCAGTAAACCAAAATCAGATCAGAAATCAAGGAAATGTGGCAGTGACTACACAACATGAAGGAAATTTTGATTGGAGCAATCATGAAGAGGACATTGCAGATGATATCAAGAAAGCAAATGTGACATTCATGGCAATAATTGAGAAAGAAAAAGGATTATCATCTCAGGTACACTCTGCTCCCACTATGATTAAAATGAAATTATCAATGAATTGAAAACAAAAGTAGGCAAGCTGGAAAGTGAGTGTTTTAGGAAACAAAGTATCATCAATGGGTATGAGGCTAGTGAGCTGATCAGTGAAGAAAAGATTAAAAGCCTAGAAGATAACTGCATGATCAGTTACAGAGCTTAAACCAGATACATCACTGAGATAGATGGATTAAAGTAGATGTTAGTTGAAGAAAAGGTGCAGAACACAAAACTGAAGGTTGAAACTGAATTTTTGAAGAATTTGGTCTCAACAGGCAACATATGTGGCATTTTGAACCAAGTGAAGGTCCAAGACAAATACAAAGCTGTTCCACCTCCATTCAATAACAACTTCATGCCAAAAGTTGACAAAGAAAAGAGAGATGCATACTTGCAGCAATTCAGAGATGTCTTTCAAGACAAAGAAGAATTTGTTGATTTGTACAAAAAGGTAGAAGTGAATGAAGAAGGTGAATTTGTAATTAAGGAAGAAGTAAAAAAAAGACAAGTCAGTTGGAGTTCAAGTCTCTGAAGATGACTTTGACTCTGTTGAATTGAATCAAGATTATTTAAGTAATCAAATCACTGATGAGGAAATCAAAGCTGTTGAAAGAGGAAGAAAATACAAGAAACAGAATCTGTTGATCAACTTCCAAAGTATCCACCAGTCCCACCAAGAATGAAGAAACAAAATGATAAGATGAAAAGAGAACAGATATCTTTTGACATTTGTGAAAAGAAGAAGATAAGCTACATTGCAGTCAGGCCACCTAGCAAGACTGTGTTGGAAAGGATAAAGCAAAACAAAAGGAAGAAAATAACTATGGAGAAAAGAGATGAGGAACCTATAAATATGGAGAAAATTGTCTTTTTCAAAAGCAAACTTGAAAAACACGACATCAAGATTGAGGAATTTGTTCTTTTTTCAATTGATTTTGATGGTTTAAAGAATCAGAAGACTCTAGGAGTCAAGACACCTAAGCCAAGTGAAAGGTTCAAGAAAACAAAAGAGCATGAAAAATTTAAAGGCAAGGTATGGTGCAAGAAGTGTGATGAATATGGTCATCACACAGACTCATTCAATGAGATATTGAAATTTCAACCATTTCATGTCCCAGATGAAACAAAGTATGGTTAAGACTTTGTCCTGTACAAACAGAAGTATGATGTATATCTGGGAAAAGGAAAGGTGTGTGAAAATGAAACCATGAAAAGAGAAGAAAACAAATCTACTCAGGAGACAAGGATTGAAAAGAAAGCTGAAGTAAAAACAAAGAAGCAAGTGGCTGAATCAGCAAGAAGAAGTAAATCTCCTAAGAAGCATGAGAAATTGACCAAAAAGAACTATCAGCCATTGAGAATCAAACAAGATACTCAATCAGTCAAATCTGATGAATCTCAAGAATCATCAAGCAGTGAGAAGACAAGAAGAAAAGGTGCATATCCTAGAAAGAAACCAACAGAACTCACTGGTGATGAGAAGTTTTTGCTAAAACATGGATATGAACCACAAGGTTTCCTTTGGAAACCCAAGACTGAAACTAAAGTTGAGAAAGTTGCTGATGTGAGAGACTACTCTGAAAAGAAAGATTATGTGATCAAAGAGTAAGCCACTGACTAAGCTGAATTACAGACCTCAACTTCACTTGTTAAAACCCCAAGAGAGTGTGGGTATGAAACTGATAATTCAGACAACTTAGAAGTCACTCATGAAGATCCAGAACCAACAACACTCACTTCCCAAGTTGTCACAAAAACTGAAATTGATGAGTTGCAAGCTGTAGAAGCCTGCACTTCATCACTCAACTAATCAAACTCTTTCTTTTGTGCAGGAACAGTCCACAACTCTGAATGAAATATGGTATATGGATAGTGGTTGTTCTAGGCACATGACTTGTGACAAAAGATCACTTGTCAACTATGAAGAAAAGTATGAAGGACCTGTAGCCTTTGGGATTGATGAAAATGGTGGAAAGATTGTGGGGAAAGGAATTTTAACAAATGGAAAAGTCTCATTTGATAATGTATTTCATGTTGAAGGTCTTCAGTATAACCTACTGAGTATATCAAAAATGTGTGATAAGGGATACAAAGTCAGTTTTGATGATTCCCACTTTTTCATCTTAAAACCTGAGTTTGTCATTCCACCTGAAATGATTATGATGATGGCCCCAAGAAATGGCAACTTGTATGAACTAAATATGAAAGAAGCTGTTTCAAGAGGGGGTGCATGTTTTGTTTCCAAAGCCACTGAAAATGAATCAAAATTGTGGCATAGGAAACTGTGTCATGTGAACTTAAAGAACATGAATAGACTTGTCAAAGGTGAGCATGTCATAGGCTTACCTACAAGAGAGTTCAAATTGGTAGATCAATGTAATTCATGTCAAAAGGGAAAACAGCACAAATCTACTCATAAGCCTAAGCTCATCAACTTAATTGATCAAATACTTGAATTACTTCACATGGATCTTTTTGGTCCTGTGAGTGTGCCAAGTATAGGAAAGAAAAAGATACTGTCTTGTGATCATTGATGACTATTCAAGATACACTTGGGTTTATTTCCTAAGTACCAAATATGAAACTGCAGAGTTGATTAAGGGTTGTGTAACAATGATTGAGAACAAGTTGAATAAGAAGGTTAGAGTGATGAGAAGTGACAATGGTACTGAGTTCAAGAATGGAGTTATGCAAGAATTTTGTGCATAAAAGGGGATACTTCAACAATTCTCAGCTCCTAGAACTCCTGAACAAAACGGTGTTGCAGAAAGAAGAAATAGAACTTTAATTGAAGCTGCAAGAACCATGTTAGCGGATGCTAATCTACCTGTTTCTTTTTGGGCTAAAGCAATAAACTCTGCTTGCTATGTTCAGAACAGGGTGCTTGTAAACAAAAGGCATAACAAAACTCCATATGAAATATTCCACAACAGAAAGCCTTATATCAAGTTTTTCAAGCCCTTTGGATGCAAATGTTTTCTTTTGAACACTAGGGATTATTTGAACAAGTTTCAAACAAAATCTCTAGATTGTTTCTTTGTTGGATATTCTACACACTCAAAGGCTTACAGAGTATATGTGAAATACCATTTGAGTGTTATAGAATCATCTGACATCATCTTTAATGAGAATCAATTCAATACAGTTGATGGTGCAGCATGGCTATTTGATCATGAAAAGTTAATAAGGTCTTTCAAGATTTTTCCAGAAGATTTTGATGAATCATTCTACAAGACCAGTGTAATTGAAGAGAAAAAGAAGAAACCACTGGACTTAGAAGAATTGTGGAAAAAGGTTGCTAGAAAAGAAAAGGAATATACTTTTGTGAAGAATTCCTCAAGTGATATTGTTGAACAAGTTCAAGAAGATAATCAAGATGTACAGAATGATCAAGTTCAGAGTGAGGAAGACTCAAGCAACCAAGCAAGTGAAGAAGAAGCTGCATCTACTGCAAGATTTCAGCATTTGTTTGAAAGCTTGAATATTGGAAACAATGGTGCATCTACTTCAGGACAACATAATGATGAAGCACCAGAATTTCATGATGCAGAGACTGATTTGATCATTGAAGAACCAGAACTCAATGAGTCAAATCTTGACACAATTGTGTCTACAAATATGATTGTTCAAACTCCTTATGTGGAAAAGAATCGTCCTTCTGAAAACATCATCGGATATTTGCATAATAGAGTCACAAGAAGTCACTCAGAAATTGCAAACATCTGTCTTTACTCATGTTTTCTATCCCAAATAGAGCCTAAGAATATTGCTCAAGCACTAAAATACAACAGTTGGGTAGAAGCAATGCAGGAAGAACTGGCTCAGTTAAGATATCTACATGTGTGGGATCTTGTTGATAAGCCATTTGACAGATATGCAATAGGAACCAAATGGGTTTTTAGAAACAAAAGGGATGAGAGGGGTTTGGTTATTAAGAATAAAGCTAGACTTGTGGCACTAGGATGCCTTCAAGAGGAAGGAATAGACTTTGAGGAAGTCTTTGCTCTTATAGCAAGACTTGAAGCTATCAGAATCTTTCTTGCATATGCTGCCTCAAAGAACATTAAGGTGTTCCAGCTTGATGTTAAGTCTGTATTCCTAAATGGAAAGATTGATGAAGAGGTGTATGCAGCTCAACCTCTAGGTTTTGAGGATCCTTTGTATCCACACAGGGTGTATAAGCTAAACAAAGCCCTTTATGGATTGCATCAGGCTCCTAGAGCATGGTATGATGAGCTGTCAAATCATCTTCTTGAAAATGGCTTTAAAAGAGGAGCCATTGACAAGACACTCTTCTACAAGAGAAAGGAATCAGACTTACTTCTGTTACAAGTGTATGTTGATGATATCATCTTTGGTTCCATAAATGAACAAATGTGTATGGAGTTTGAAGGGGTAATGAAGTCCAAATACAGCATGAGTTCTATGGGAGAAATGAACTTCTTTCTTGGATTACAAGTTCAACAAAAGGCTGAAGGGATCTTCATTCACCAAAATAAGTATGTGCATGACATCTTGAACAAGTTCAACTGTCATGAGTACAAAACTGCCTCAACTCCAATGGACACCAAGGAAAAGATGATTGCTGATGAAAAGGGGGAGCATGTAGATGAACAAGAATACAGTGCCAAAATTGGATCTCTGATGTATCTGACTGCTACAAGACCAGATATCATGTTTGCTGTGTGTGTATGTGCAAGATTCCAGTCAAGTCCAAGAGACTCCCACATGAATGCTGTTAAAAGAATATTCAGATATTTGAAGGGAATACCAGATTTGGGAATTTGGTATCCAAAGAATCAATAATTTGATCTAATTGCCTATACAGACAGTGATTATGATGGCTGCAACATGATCAGAAAGTCAACACCAGGAGGATGTCAATTCTTGGGAGAAAGGCTAGTGTCATGGCAATGCAAGAAGCAAACAACTGTCTCAATCTCAAATGCAGAAGCAGAATATTTTGTTGCATCTGCCTGCTGTGCACAACTTCTATGGATTCAGAACCAGATGCTGGACTATGGTTTGAATTTTCTGAACACCCCTATTCTTATTGACAATACTGCTGCATATTTTACTGTTAAGAATCCAGTTCAACATTCTAAGACTAAGCACATTGAAATCATACATCACTTCATTAGAGATTGTAGTGAAAAAGGTTTGATTGAAATGCAAAGAGTTGATACAAGTGACAATTTGGCTGACCTATTCACCAAACCACTTGATAGAACCAGGTTCAACTTTCTTTTGAAAGCCCTGGGAATAATCAACTCTGATGAGATATGATTGATGATGTGTGCCTAGTTATGTACCTCTTTGTCCTAACTGATTATTTTGATAGAGGTTACATCTTATGAATGTTAAGTGAATATGCTTGCTTATGTTACTGAATATGCTGACTGTTATGTGCTTTGACTGATTATGTGTGCAAAGAATGATATAAGTGACTTGATTAATATGTTTGCATGTTTATCAGTTAATGTGTATGTGTGATGTTAAGATAAGTAGTCTTGTAATGATTATCTGCTAAAATGCTTATCTAACATCACTGCTAAATTGCTTGAATATGTGCTTTATCTGATCTTCTGATGTTATTTAGATAGGATAAGACATTAAATGTGAGTATTGTCTATTTGTCTTAATGATGTCATGTTTGATTAAGATTTGATTATGTTGCAGCTGCTTGTGTCAAAATGTGTTTTATGTCAAAATTAAATGATAAAATGAATTTTCTAATGAATTCTGCATAAATACTTTATTTTGATCAAAACATGAGCATGTTGTTAATGGTGAAGAGATATGATAAGATTATCCAGTTCAAGCTTTAAAGAAGCTTAAAAGAAGGATTTTTTTGAAAAGTCTCAGGTAGTTATCCTTGCTGAAAATTATGTCATTTGCCCAGTTGGAAGGACATACACTTGTGTATGTTTGGTCCTGCAATCTGCAAAGATTAAAAGGATAGCCATTAACCAGAAAACTGAAAGCACTTGGGGCAATTATAACTTGTTTTCTATTCCTTCACTTAAACTGTGTCAATAACTCTGACTTTGAAAGGACATATATTCACATGTATGTTTGGTCCTGTTGACCACTTGTGGTCAAACAGAATAGCCATTTACCTGACAATTAAGAGACATTGGGGTGATTGAATATTAAACTGAATATTATGGGAAATGATAGTACATTGACTACTTAGTCAATCATATGGATTTATTAGGCTAAAAGGACTCTTAGTACAGTCATTGACATGTATGGTTACTTTCCCATGATAGGTAAAATCTAAGGTGATATAAACATAAAGAAAATGCTAAGATTTATGTGGAGTTACATTGATGTCTATGCATGTTCCTAGATAAATCTTTTCAAATGATAGGCAGAAAAGTGATTATCCAGTCATACACAAGCCTGTTGGTCTTTGGTTACCCAAAATGAAACATCTTTTAAAAGGAAATGACAAAGAACAGTTGTGAACTACTTTAATCTCAAATATTTATTCAACCAAAAGTTGATATATGTTCACAAATTTTTATTGGAAAAACATAAACATGAGGGTTAATAACAGAACTACAAGGGTGGAGGCAATCATATAAGTCCTTTAAACATCCTGAATGAAAGGCCTGTAAGTCCGACTTGCGTGGCATGTAAGTCCAACGTTCAAACTCACATATGTTTGTTGATTTGAAAAGAAATATCTTTTGAATTTTTATAATATGTTCTGTCATTTAAAGTTTTAACCAAAACTAGGGGGTCAAAGTTAAATTGGGGTGATCTGGAGAAAGCTAAATAAGCCTTGAGGATAGATAAGGAGCATCAGAACACAACATGTGTTATCCATTAAATGTTGTGCAACTTAATCGAAACTTAATCATATCACCAAAGAGATGAAAATCATGTTAAGTCTAGACCTGTTGTTGACTTGTCTTAGTAGTCATAATAATGCTGAGAATGAAGTATTGAGAAAGCTACTTAGTCAATATGATCCCATTCCTGAGATCTTTTCAGCTTACAAAAGGAAATTGTTTTGAAATGAAACATAACTGAAATTTGATCTCTAAATGCACCATTTGCTCTTAAACTATGATCTATAAAGATAAAAATTTTCTGACAAGTGGTTTAAGTCAAAAAGTGTTGCATTTTGCCTAAAATAGGTTGAATATGTAAGTTCGGGTAAGGTTTGATGTTATTAAACCTTCCCAAGCACAAACTGTTTGAATATGTATTTTCGGGTAAGGTTTGATGATTCATTACCTTTTCGGGCAAACTTTTTCATTTTTGACTAAGTTTATGATTCTCGGGCGTGCTTTGAAGTGTTTATACTTTTCGGGTAAGGTACACCATTGTACAAGTTTCCCGAGCAAGCTTGAAGTCTTGAGATGATTATGTATTATAGCTAGCTTTTAACAAGAGATAATTGTTTCGGGCAAGCTTTGCATTGTGTTTATGCTGATTGTTATTCCAAGCAAACTTTGTGAACTCCTTGAGTACACCAAGTAAGCTTTGTGTGAGTAAATATGTTTTCTTTGAAATTACAAGTGTTTTCGGACAAACTTTGTTTTCCGAACACACTTTATATTTCGGGTACACTTTTGTTCCCCTAATATACTTGGTAATTTCCAAAATTTGATTTTCCGAGTACACTGTCTGATAGAAGTCCTTTCCGGGCACACTTTGTACTCTAGGAAGATTATTCTGGTATACTTTGTAGAAGAAGGTTGTTCGAGCATACTAACATTATGAAGGTTGCCCGGGCACAATATGTTTTTAATGGAATACTTGATTGAATATACTTTTATTGTGATTGATTGAATATGATTCTTATTTTTGATAGGGTTTATGCTAAATTAAGATTTTAATTTAAATTTGAGAAATTTATTTGGGTATCTTAATTGATTCCTAGCAAGAATGGTTATTTGATATTTTATACTAGATTATTTAAACTTGTGATTAAGTTCTCAAGAAATCAGGTATTTCTGGTAATCTTTCTTCATAATGTCTTGACTTTAAATTATCTAGCTTGACCAAGCAAGGTTTGTGATTAAAACGGATCGGGTAAACCTTATAAAATTAAAAGAAAATGTTGTTAAGAAAGGTTTAATATTATTCGGGTAAGCTTTGTATATGTGGAAATATACCGAGTAGACTTTGCAAAGGATTACTTTTCCGAGTAAGGTTTGCTAAGTCTAAAATGATAAAGAGTTATATATTGTAAAATTGTTTTTAAAATATTAAGTGGATAATGTTACTGTTTGACAGCTAATAATTCATAAAACGACAAAAAGCATTTAAAACCCACTTTCAAAAGGTATATAAGAGGGAGTTAAGCAAAATTTTCAACATTACAATTCCATCTCTCTCTTTCCACTGCAACTGCTTATTCCCTCTCACTCTTAATCCAAACCCTAATTTAAATCAACCCCCTAATTCCGACTCGGTAAGCATTCATAATGTGTTTTCCGATCACGATTAGACTATAATGAGCCTTGATTATGTACTTGATCACTAATATTCTGTTTTTTTTTTTAGGTTATTAATTTGTCGAAGAACAGGTTCTTAATAAACTTTCTCTCTTTCTTCTACAAACTTATAACTTGAAATTGGGTAAAGTTTTAATCTTTTATGCTAATTTCACTTTGAATATGTTTGATTGTGATGTTCAGATATGGCAGAAGAGGATCAACCCAAGTATGCTTTTGAAAAGAAGCATAACAGGAGTGCTCTATTGCAAGTCACACCTGATAACGAGCCGGTTGCACCAATGATTACATGGATGGCTCGATCAAATGTCAACTTTGCTTTCACTGAATTTCCTGTTATCTACAGAAATCACTCACTGGATTTCTGGAGATCTGCAGAACTTGTTGAAAACATCAATGGAAAGAGAATCAAGGCAACTGTTACAAGACAAGAAATACACATCACTGAGAGGATGATAAGAAGATGCATGCGGTTGAATGATGATAACCATTATCATATAAACTTCAATACAACACACCTAATGAGAATATTTGAAGAGACAATGGGTTGTCAGGGAATTATACATGATGGATAGTTTCAAAAGGGGATGTTTCCGATGATGTATAGATTTCTCATTCATCATGTGATACAGGGGTTTGCTCCAAGAAAAGGGTCATGGACCTTGATGAGTCATGACTTAGCAAATGTCACTGTTGGGATTATGTATGATCTACCCTTCATTTTTTCAAAGATGATATTTGATGGATTGGTAGCAAACTTGAAGAAGGCAGAAAAGGACAGATTCTTGCAATACCCAAGGTTCCTGAAGATAATCTTTAACAGAGAATTAAGAGATTTACCCACTATGGGAATTACACACCTACTGCAGAACCCTGATACATACAACAGAATTAAGAATCCAGGAGTTGCCAATAGATTCAATTCTGAAGTTCCATTTGAGATCTTGCCATGGTTGTTGAACCATGACTTGAATGTGATGCCAGTGCCTGAGTTAAGCTCAGAGGAGGAAGGAGGAGATGATATTGATAGTGATGATGATGGTTCTGATGATGAAGATGATAATATTGATGGAGATGAAGGAATGGATGTTGATGCACCTGATCAGGGGGAGCAACTTGAAGTTCAAGAACAACCTATTCCAACACCACCACAATCACCATTACACATTGACCAACCCATTTTCCCATAACCACCACAAACTCAACCACATCAAATCACTCAATCCCCACCACAAACCCTAACCATAAGCCAACCTGAAACATCAACACATGTATCCCCAACACCACAAACACCAACAACATCAAGTCCAATTCATTCTGATCCATTTATTCCAAGCCCACATCATACACAATCACCACCACAATCCATTTTCCAAACTCACACCACAACCCAAGAACAAACTGAAAATGAACCATTTTCTACATCACCACCTACAACACCACCCACTGACAATGCCTTATTAACCTTGTTACAAGAAAATGCTGAGTTGAGAGAAGGAATGAGGAGGTCACTATGGAGAATGTCATGTTATTAGATCAGTTGGTAAGGGAAAAAGTGAGAATTCAAACCCTGGAGCAGGAGGTTGAGAAGACCTCAGCTGCCCCAAAACAGGGGGAGAATGAAATAATGCCAACTGACTCTGGTGTGAATGTTGAGACTATAACAGGAACAGGTGTAGAGGTTGTAGACAGTTTGAAACTAATCTTAAATGCTTATGATGATGGTGAGGAGGATAGTGAGGAGAGAAGAATTGAAGATGATGAGTATGAAGGTGACAAATCAGATATTGAAGAACAAGATTATGACTATAATGATGAAATAATGCATGTTGAATGGAGTGATGAGAATGATGAAGGGACAGGGGATGGAGTTGAAAAGACAAATGTTGAGGAGAATGTAGCTGCTACTGGTATAGCAACTGATGTTTTAACTGCTACTGATATAGCTACTGATGTTTTAACTGACATAGCTACTGATGTCTTGACTAATGTACAGACAGAAGTAAAGACTGAAGTAATGATTGATGAAAATGCTGCTACTGAGGAACTTATACACAATGAACCAGAAACTGATCGACAAGCAAGTTCCAAGAGAGTAGAGCATGACCCAGAACTGGAAGCACTTGAGAAAGAAATAGATGACTTTGAACAGTCTGAAAATGAAGAGGATGTGAGAAGAAGAATTGAGAAAGGTAAAACAAAAGTCTGTGAAAAAGAGCCTATTAAGACATATCCAGAGAAAGATGTGGTGTTTACAGATGATGATATTGCTGCTGCTGCTGCCTTAAGAGAACAAGAGAATATTTTAAGGGAGACAAGGGATAGGGAGATATTGGCTCAAACCCTGACTCCAGAAGAAATGGCAGAGCAGGAAACTTTGATCAATCATGCCAATCTTGCTAAAGAAATTTTTGAAGAAGTGGCTGATCAAGAAACAATTGAAACACTAATTATGATGAACAGAACTGAGGAAGCTGACAATTCCTTGGCTATGGTGATTAGTATGTTTCAACCAGAGAGCCAACCTGAAAGGGAACCTGAAAGGGCGTGTGAATCTGAAGAAATGCCACAAAAGGAACCTGAAAGGGAACTTGAAAGGCCAACTGGTGAATCTGTTGAAGAAATGATGGCTAATATCACCAGAATCAGGATGGAAAAAGCCAAAAGATTTGAACAAGTGTATACAAGAAAGAAAAAGTTTGATGAACAGATAAGGAATGATGAGAGGAAAACAAAGAGGGGGAGATGGGATGAAAAGAACAAATGCTATGTTGAAACTCCTGATGATGATGGTGATAATGATACTAGTCCAATCAGGGCAATCCCACTGCAAACCTTACAACCAGGTGAAAAGGTTCAAGGTGTCCCTAATGTGCCATCTCAAACTGAATCAAACCCAGAGCATCCACCCTCTGATGAACCCAAGATTAATGCTATGAACGATTTAACTAAAGAGGAGGATGAATCTGAGGATTCAGATAATAATGATAATCCTGATGATGATCAAGGAAAAAGTGCCAAGACTGCAAATGTTGAGACTCCACAAGTAGAAATGACTTATGAGCAGAGAGCAAGCATTGAGGAGAGTCTGTTAAAAGCTAAAATGAACAATCCTTTGATTAAGAAGCTAAAGGCACTTGGTGTGAACTTTGAAAGTGTGGCTCATATGAATGAAAGTGAGTTGAATCAGAGACTTGAAGAAGAAAATAAAAAGATCAAAAGAGTCTTGCAACAAAAGAATAGAGATGCTCAGAAACATAGAGAATATCTTAGAAGACATGGATATTCCGAAAAAGATTTGAGCCATTTCAATCATGATAAACTCCAAGATCTTTACAACAGTGAAAGAGAAAAAGTGATTGAAAAGTGTGTAAGAGAAAATGAGAAATTTGAAAAGATTGAAGATTTGAAGAAAAAGTATGGAGGAATGTGTGGATATTTGCTGGAAAAAGGTTTGAAGCCTGAATTGTTTGAGAACCTAACTAAAGAATCAGTGTTGGATCAGTACAATAAACTGAAAAGAAAAGAAAAATTAAAGAGGGTCCAAACTGAGAGCTCTACTAAACATACTGAAACTTCTGTTGAGCCTCCAATAAAGAGAAGAAAGATAATGACTCTGAGGGAGAAACAGAAGATACAGAGTGAAAAGAAAATATAGAAGGAAGATCCTGTTGTTGAAACCCCTACTCCACAAGAAGTGGATCCTGAATCTGAAGATGAACCTTGTGTACCTTGGGAAATGAAGAGATGATCAACATTCTAAGGAACATAATGATTACTCAAAGGGGAATGGATGAAGCCTCTTTCGATGATTTAGAAAAGGAGGATTTGAAATATCTCTTCTATGCCCAAAAACTGAATGGGAGAAAGCCCTAGGGGAAGGTGAGAACCCTAGATACTATGCAGATGGGAGTTTTGTACCTGCTAGTTTGTCAAGAACTCCTGGTATGGAAAACATGTTGCTAGCTCTTAAAGATGCAGGAGCAAATGTTATTGAGCTTGCCAACCTTCCAACTGAAATGGTAGAAGCAGTCTACATCAAATTCTTCAATTTGGGTCCTAAAAAACCCAAGAAGTTTGTTCCTTTCAAGACACCAATTTTAAGAAGATCTCCACAAGGTGGAAGAGGTGAATCAAGTAGGTCTGCACAACAAAGAACATCAAGACCACAATCAGATGTGGATCTTCCCAGAGAACTCTACTATGATTCTGTATCTGAATGCTTGAGAGTGATTATGGAAAGCAGAAAACTAAGAGAGATAGTTGTGAGAAGTGACTTTTATGATTATACTCAAGAACAACTAGAAAGAATGGCCACACTTGACCTGTATGACTATAGAGACAGAAACAAGATGGCAGGTAGGCAAATGAATGAACTCTCAAAGTTTTTGAAGAAAGAAGCTGACCAGGGATTCTGGTTCTTAAAAGAAAAGAGAAGTTAGAGAATGATGCAACTTCACAGATCGAAAAGGTCAGAGAAGTTGAGAAAAATGGACTAAGCTGAACTGCACTACCAACTGAATTTCAGAGACAGGAATCCAGTGTCAAACCTGAATGCATGCTTAAACCTTGGAAGAAGAATGACACGCCCCAACTACACAGTACAAAGAAATGGCATCATTACTAAAGTTGAATACAAAGAAAAAGATGACCATTATTTGCTGAGAAACTCTGATGGAAAAGTACTGGGGATTATCAAGAAGGATGAAGACTTGAATTGCCTACATGATGAAGATCTAATGGATATTAGGGACTTGGTCATACCAGAAGGTCATACTCATTACCGAGCCCTTGATATTTTCAAAATGGGAGCTGCATCAGTGATAACAAACAGAAGGCAAGCCGCATACAGTGCATGGAAAAGACAAAATTCCTAAATTAGGCTTTTACTGTGTAATGTCTTATGACAGCCTTTTTTTAATATGTAATTTGTTTATGTTAAGTGATTATGTAATTTGACTTTTAATTTGATGTGTATTTTGACTAAGTGTAAGTAACCTTAGAAATACTTTGGGTCAGCTGAGATGTTCCAATCTAGGGGGAGATTGTTGAGTCAAGATTTGACACAAAACTGATCAGATGGAAGATTGGAATCTTCTCAACCTCCTCACAATTCGCTAAGTATGGATCCGGGCACACCTTAGACCTCCGAGCAAGCTTTTACTTAGTCGGGTACGATATTTTGTCTATTGGGCAGGGTTATCTTCTCTAAGTCTTCTTTAGTGAATCTCCGAGCAGGGTTTGCAAATTAGTGCATTACCGGGTATGGTTCACTAGTGTATGCAAGACCGGGCAAGGATCACTTTATCAAGCATGTTTGTTCTTCATAGCCAAGTAAAGTTCACTTCGGAGTAAGCTTTAGGCTAACCAATCTTAGGAAACCAAGTATTTGGGAGATCGGGCAAGGTATTCATTATTAAAGATGGTCCGGGTATGCCTGGTGTTTAATGAGATATCACAAGTATCATCGGGCATGGCTCAACTCAAGCAAGGTAAAGTGCTTCCAAGCACACTTTTCTAATAAGCTTATTCTAGGCAAGGAATTGATAGGGCCATTGAAGAACAAGGTTGCTCGTAAGGGTTTGTCGGGCACAGTCTGTCAAAGCCAAGAAGATTGAAGTCTACCCGGTGAGTATTTTACTTGGTAAAATATTCTTCAAGTAAAGTCTACCCGGAAACTGATCCCGAGCACACTTCTATGTTACCAAGTCCTAAAGTAAGGCAGAGTACACAGCGTACTCGGAAAATGAAGATTAATGCAAAGCCTACCCGGAAGACTTGTTTTACACTTAGAATAATTCTGAATATGTAATTTGAATATGTATTATCGGATAGGGTTTCTAGAAGGAATGACAGCTGTAAAGGAGGTGTCAGGCCTATAAATAGAATAATTTAGAGCACACCTCCTAATGACACACACAACAAGGCAGACAGACACATTAAGTAAGAAAGAATATTGTGTGTGATGGCTGGAAACCTTCCTTATCAAGAAACCCTAAATCGATTATCCACTTTGTATGATTGATATTATATAAATGGAAATCTTTTGAGTGAATCTTGTTTGTGTTGGTTACCTTTGAATACTGATTAAGAAACCGTATGTTTGTTATTGATTCCGCCTTTAACAAACGGTGAACTTTCTAAATATAGCAACCCGTCATTAACTCCCTTGTCAGCACATTTATTTGTGTGAGTTATGACATTATTTGAGTAAGATCCAGCTGAAATCGGGGGACCTGACAAAGATGGTTTGATAGCTCATCATACCATGCTCTAGGAGCCTGATGCAATCCATATAGGGATTTATTTAGTTTATACACCCTGTTTGGATACATTGGATCTTCAAAACCTGGAGGTTGAGCAACATACACCTCTTCATCAATCTTTCCATTTAGTAATGCAGACTTGACATCAAGCTGGAACACCTTAATGTTCTTTGAGGCAGCATATGCAAGAAAAATCCTGATAGCCTCAAGTCTTGCAACTGGTGCAAAGACTTCCTCAAGGTCTATTCCTTCCTCCTGAAGGCATCCCAGTGCCTCAAGTCTAGCTTTATTCTTAATCACAATACCCCTCTCATCCCTTTTGTTTCTAAAAACCCATTTTGTTCCAATTGCATATCTATTTCTTGGCCTATCTACAAGATCCCAGACATTTAGATCTCTGAATTGTGCCAACTCCTCTTGCATAGCTTCTACCCAACTGTTGTCCTTAAGAGCTTGAACAATGTTCTTTGGTTCTATTTGAGATATAAAGCAGGAGTACAAACAGATGTTTGCAGATTCAGAATGACTTCTTTTAACTCTTTCATATATATCTCCAATGATATTTTCAGAAGGATGATTCTTTTAAACATAGGGTTTGATCTATCATATTTGCAGACATATTTATGTCAGGATTTGATTCATTGAGTTCTGGTTCCTCAACGATCAATTCTGTTTCAGCATGATGAAACTCTGGTGCTTCTTCAGTGTGCAGTCTTGAAGTGGATGCACCATTGTTTCCTATATTCAACCTCTCAAATAGGTCTTGAAATCTTGCTGTTGTTACAACTTCTTCTTCAATTGTTTGGTTGCTTGGGTTTCCTTCATTCTGAACTTGATCAATATTCACTTCTTCATTGTCTTGATTGACATCTGCATGATCTTGTTCTGAACTGTGATTGTTCTCTTGATCATTGTCTTGAACTTGTTCAATAGTATCACTTGAGGGACCCTTTGTAAATGTATACTCCCTTTCTTGACTAGCAACCTTATTCCACAACTTTTCTAAGTCCAAAGTCTTCTCTTTCTCTTCAATTACACTTGTCTTGTAAAATGAATCATCAAAGTCTTCAGGATAAATCTTGAAAGACCTTATCAATTTCTCATGATCAAACAGCCATGTTGCACCATCAACTGTGTTGAACTAATTTTCATTAAAGACAATGTCAGATGATTCAATAACACTCAAATGATCTTTCACATATACTGTGTATGCTTTTGAGTGTGTAGAGTAACCAACAAAGAAGCAGTCTAAGGATTTTATTTGAAACTTGTTCAAGTAATCCCTGGTGTTGAGAAGAAAACATTTACATCCAAACGGCTTGAAAAACTTGATGTAAGGCTTTCTATTATAGAAAATTTCATATGGTGTCTTTTCATGCCTTTTGTTGACAAGTACCCTATTCTAAACATAGCAGGCAGTATTATTGGCTTCAGCCCAAAATGTAACTGGTAGGTTTGCATCTGCTAGCATGGTTCTTGCAGCTTCAATAAGTGTCTTGTTTCTTCTTTCTACAACACCATTTTGTTCAGGAGTTCTGGGAGCTGAGAATTGCTAAAATATTCCATTTTCTGTACAAAATTCTTCCATGACTCCATTTTTGAACACATTACCATTATCACTTCTCATTGTTTTACCTTTCTTATTCAGTTTTTTTTCAATCATTGTCACACATCCCTTAATCAACTCAGCAGTCTCATCATTTGTACTTAGGAAATAACCCAAGTGTATCTTGAGTAATCATCAATGATCACCAGACAATATCTTTTCTTCCCTATACATGGCACACTCACAAGACCAAAAAGATCCATGTGAAGTAATTCAAGTGCTTGATCAATTGAGTTGAAGAGCTTTATCTTATGAGAGGATTTGTGTTGTTTTCCTTTCTGGCATGAACTACAATGATCTTCCAATTTGAACTCTCTTGTGGGTAACCCAATGACATGCTCACTCTTAACAAGTCTGTTCATATTCTTCAGATTCACATGACATAGTTTCCTGTGCCACAGTTTTGACTCATTTTCAGTGGCTTTGGAAACAAAACATGTACCACCCCTTGAAACAGCTTCTTTCATGTTAAGTTCATATAGGTTGCCATTTCTTGGGGCCATCATCATAATCATTCTAGGTGGGATTACAAATTCAGGTTTTAAAATGAAACCGTGTGAGTCATCAAAACCAACTTTGTAACCCTTATCACACATTTGTGAAATGCTTAACAGATTATACCGGATACCTTCAACATGAAATACATTTCAAATGAAACCATTTCGTTTGTTAAAATTCCTTTTCCAACAATCTTTCCACCATTCTCATCACTTCCAAATGCCACAGGACGTTCAAACTTTTCTTCATAGTTGACAAGTGACCTCCTATCACAAGTCATGTGCTAAGAACATCCACTATCCATGTACCATATTTCATTCAGTGGAGTGGACTGTTCCTGCACAAAAGAAAGAGTTTTATTAGTTGAGTGATGAAGTGCAAGCTATATCAACTTGTAGCTCATCAGTTTCAATTTCAGTGGCAGCAATGGAAGTGAGTGTTATTGGTTCAGGATCTTCATGAGTGACTTCAAGATTATCTGAGTTGTCAGTTTCATATCCACACTCTCTTGGAGTTTTCACAAATGAAGTAGTGTTCTTGAATTCATCAGATGTATTTTCAGCTTCTTGCACAACATAATTTTACTCATTTGAGAAATCTCTCACATCAACTGTCTTTATCACTTTGGTTTCAACCTTGGGTTTCCAAAGAAAACCTTGAGGTTCATAACCATGTTTCAAAAGATACTTTTCATCACTAGTGAGTTCAGTTGGTTTCTTTCTAGGAAAAGATATCCCTGTTTCTTGTTTTCTCACTTCTTGGTGATCCTTGAGACTCATCAGACTTCATAGATTGTGTATCCTTGTTGGGGAGAATTTCACGTGTATTCTCAAGAACTTGTGGGGTACCACCAAATTGTTCCTTAACAGAATCCAACATTTCTTTAGCAGATTTGCAATGAATTAATCCACCACAAATTTTGTTTGGAATTGTCATGGCAAGCGTTGCATGAGGATTGGCATCCAATTCAAATTTCTCTATATCTTGATCAGAATAATCCTTAGGATCCTTCTTGACCGTCTTGTTACCATCCAAAGGATCAATAGTTTCAGGTGAATGAGTCCCATGAGCAACTGATCTCCAACATCCAATGTTTTGGTTGCACAGATGGTAAAGCATTCTCCGAGCCCATATGTTGTATTGACCTCGAACCAACATTGGTGGTTTGGATTATAAGGAACTTTTACAAACGACCTGATTCTCAATTCAACTTGTTTTTCACTAACAATAGAGTATTCAAAAGAGTTTACTAAAAATTAGATTCCAAAACTTGAATTATCAATTTGAGTTTAGATCTTTCTTTATGAATTGATTATTAGATCAATTTCATAGATACATGGCTCTGATACCAATTGTTAGGATGTAGATCTCAATTTAAGCTAATAAACACAATTACACTAATGGAACAGTAAACAACTTATCTAATCCTTTTAATGTATTAGTATTGCGAAAATCATAAAGCTAATTGAGGTTTCTTGTGGAAGAACAACTTTGTATTAATTATAATCAAATGATTACAATCTACTGCTCCCATCAACCTTAGCTCATCATTCACCATGATTTTCTAGTACAAGAGTACACAGATCAGGTCGGTTTATCATGTGTAAAAGTGTTAATAAAGAAGAGACTTTCTTCTTCATTATATACATGTGTGAAACTACTAATGAGATAAAGGTGAAAGTAACATATAATAAATTAGTTACAAACTACTGATGAACTATAAGAGCCAACTCTCTTTTAAAAGAATCATATGCTAACAACTAGTCTTTCATGAAACAGATGATGTCTATGCCATCAGTTGTTAGTCTTCAATTGTTTGGATCTTAAATAGTTTGCTTGAACAATTATTGTGTCTTCAGTACTTTCATGCCAACAGTTTGTAGTGTTAGATGTTTGGAGCAGCAGGTTGACAAAATACCATAATGGAGAACAACTGATGTTTGTATCATCAGTTGTTTGGTTTCTGGCCATCAGTTCTTTGCTAGGTTCAACAAAAATAATTTCACTTTTTAGAAAATAATTAGAAAATTTTAGATTAATTTAGTATTTTAAAATGTATTTCTCTTATTTATATTTTTATATACTTATTTTGTTATAAATATTAGCATACTTATGATATTTAGCATATGTATAATATCCAAACACTAAACTTTTTTCATATTTAACATTTCCGAATATTATTCTAGTACTTTCCCAGTACTCCCCACTCCCCGGTTAGCCGGCTAGCGGCTATTGCTACCTTGGTTAAAACTAAAAAATAAATATATTTATAAAAACATATCATCCCTCTCTCTCTCTCTCTCTCTCTCTCTAAACTAAACCTCCCAGAACCTACTCACTTTTTCTCTTTAGTCTCTCTACCTTCAAGAAACCCAACAGGATCCACAAACAGCCACCGACCACCGCCATATCTCCATCTACGTACGCTCTCTTTCTATCGATTAACTTCTGCCAAACAACCCACCAACCCACCCTAACTCTCGGCAGTTCCTCAAATCCAACGACCACCAATCACCACTGACCATCGTCACCGCCAATCGTTGTCACCATCACTGCTCTCTCTTTCCCCCTTATCTTACAAACCTTAGACAACAATACCCTAAGTTCTTATCTACCCCAAATTGTATCTCACTGTTTCGTAAGTAGTTGTTGGTTCGATTAAGTGATTTGAGTATTTTTTGCTAGAATTTAAATCTTGTTGTTGAAGTTTGGGTTGAGAAAGAGATAATTTAGAGATACAGGGTATGGTACGGTGCGGTAGTGGTGACTGGTGTCATTTATGTTGTAGAAGAGTGGAACGGTGGTGGTGTTATAGAATGAGATGAAGATGAAGTTGGGTGGAAGTGGTGGTAGTGGTGGGCAATGTTAGGCGGATGGTAGGCCGGCAGGTGTGGGTGGTGGTGGCGGCACATGGCAACAAGTGATAGTTGATGTTTGGTTGGTGATGATGGTGGTAATGGTGGTGATCTTGAATGTTTAACAGATAAGGAAGTTGAGAGTGACTAGTGGTTGTGAGTGAATTGTAGTAGAAAGACTCATGGTTTAAGAGAGAGAAAGAGTATTTATTTCTTTTAAAATATATTGTTTTTAATTTTAATTATTAAATAAACATGTAAGTTTACAAAACTATCCTCATGTGCCTTGTATATGATTGAATTTAACAAAAACAATTAACTTGGTTAGGGCCAAAGGACATAATATGATAGAGTTTTTAAGGGTAAAGAATGTTTTCTCATTCAGTTTGCTAAAGGGGGAGAACCACTAGAAACTCATAGAAATATAAAGAACTAGTTTTGTTATTCAATCAAGTTTAAACTCCTTCCATCCATCGTCTTGTCCTTTCTTCCTTCTTCTGCACTATTTCAATAAACTACATGTTAATGCACTTTTCTCTCTTCACATCACTAAAAAAAATAATAATAATAATAACCAAGATCGGATGGTGGGCCTCTGCCCATCCTCGTTTGCCTAGGATCCGCCCCTGCTAGCATCGATGCTTAATCCAATACAAATTCTAAACACCCTTTATATAAAAACCCTTAATATTAAAACAACTTGAGGAAAACAATAAATAAAAATAACAAATATAAAAAAAGAAAAATATAATAATGTTCAACGTTTCTTTAAAATCTATTTTGCAAAATAAAAATATTAAACTTCATTAGCTGTTTTCAAAAACGTATATCGAAGTATTTTGAAGAAATTGAATATTAATTCACTTTTTTTATCCATCCTCTTTAAATAGATACTTTTATCTAATAATATTTAAAGTGAGAAATGTAATTTTACAATTGGTAAAAAAGCTTGTCATTTTTATAACATTTCCTTAAGCTAAGGGGTATACACCTCTCAACACCATTCGTCACGTCAGTGTCACGTCAGTTTTCCCCCATCATTCAAAATCATCCTTCAACTTAAGAGTATACATTTTTAAACACCATTCTTCATCATTCTCCATTTCCTGTATTTCTTTTTTATTTAATATAATTTTTATATTTAAAATATATATGTGAAATTATAATAATTAATAAAAAAAATTAAAATTCATAAATTAAAAAAGTGGAAACGATTACATTAATTAAAAAAAATACAAACCATAAACTAAAAAATTAGAGAAAAAAAACTAATAAAAAATAAACATAAAAAACTAAAAGCTAAAAAATTTAAGTTATATTTTTGGCCAACTTTTTGTTACAATGCAACGCCAATTCAAGCTCTTGTCCTGGAAGATGGCTAAGATCTCACGTTAAAAGGTCGAAATCTTTCTGCTCGACTTCCATTAAACGAAGCTTTTCCCATTCTATCTCGTCCATCGCTTCGCTTATTTTTCTCCTTATTTCATCTTTTCAGTTTGCAACTCTTTAAAACTTGTAAACGCATCCTTTATAAAATTCAACTTCGGGTCGTTGGTTGAAGACGATCTGACTCGTTTTCCCTTTGCCTTTTCAATTGCCTTATCCCTCCCAATCGGACATTCCGGTTCAGCTAGATCGTCATAGATAAAATCCATAGCTAAAATCCACTTTCGGACGTTTTTGTCCACTTCACCAGCTCAACCTCGTTCAACACCGAATGCCACTTCGCACAAAGTCGAACAATTTACCAAACTTGTTGGTAGGGAAAGACATGATTATGTTTGGCAACATATAGACCGTTTGCCAACTTGGATTATCCTTGGCTTTGTTGTAGAGATTGTTAAACTATCCAACTTTTTTATTCATCTCCCTCCATTTTCCGTTTATGGAACCATGTCTCTGATACGTCGGGACTTGTAAAATTTATGATATTTGAGCGTGATGGCCTTTCAAAAACTCGGTCCCGTTTAAACAATTGATCTTTAAAAAAATTATAAAATTGTAAACAATACCCTTCGACGAATTTTCTCTTTCGCTAGCCCAAGCTCTTCCCAAAGCGACTTCTTCGGTAGTTTTCCACATGTTCACCTTCTCTCGACCCGGAGATTCAACGATTTCGGGTTGGGTTTCTTTAGGGCCCCGCTTTTTCGATTTCTTCTTTTTCGCGGGTTCAGGTTGGATTTCTGGCACCACCTCTTGAACACCGTCATTGGTATGAAGGGTTTGAGTTTAGTTGCCTTGTCGTTGGAGGTATTCATTATACTTGATACATTCGTCAAAAGCTAAAGCCGCACCTTGCGTTACCTCCGAGGTAAAGTTGGGATCCATTTTGGGTTAGAATGTGTTTGAAATTAGTTGAAATATGGAAGAGTAAAATGCTAGAAATATGTTGAAATTGGTTGAAATGGTTTGAAATAGTTTAATGTAATTAATATATATATTAAATAAAAAATTGATGGGTTACGATTTGGTTAGACTGACGCAAATCAAAAGACCACGACATGATCAAGACAAGAGAGAAATAATCTATAAGAGTCGAAGTATTTTACAAGATGGAATTTACGGCTTGGAGCATGTAATACCGAAATCCATAGGGATTTCGGTTTGCATGGGTTAGCAATATAGAAATGATGTTGATTTCTGTTTAGCTTAGTTGGGCTTGGTCATTGGGCCTCTTGTAAATGCTAACTACATAAAGCAGGTTTAATCATTTTAGGGTTGGTGGTTGTAGAGCAGAACTAGAGATTTCTGTCACCCTTCGATAGCTATCACATCCAAAGAGCATAATATTCGGTGTGAATCGATTTATGTATTTGACGATTTATTTGATAATAGAATCGTATGCATTGAAACCATAGTACTTCGTGTTCATTATATTTATACTGTTCTTCTACATCGTTCTTGAATCTCCACGATGTTAGGATTCCGCACTAACATCGTGTCTGGGTTGATATCATATAGTAGTGATCTAGATTCTGGACTTACAAGTGGTATCAGAGCCTTTAAACCTATTCTAGGCTCGGTTTGATATCAAAGGATTCAAGAATTTTGTGTGTATGGTGGTTCGTTTTGTTTTTCCGGTGAATATTGTATCAGAGAAGAAGAAGCAGGTTCCATTTGGTCAAAGATTGAATTATCTTTGGAAATAATTCAAATCCCACTGATTTAGGAATTTAATTGTTACCAAAATCAACTGGTCAAACGAGCTCTTGGGTGTTCTCAGCCAGATCTATTCGTTCTCGACCAGAATCAAGGGTTCTCGGCCAAGACTTTAATTTGTTGAACAATTAATCATCATTCTCAGCCAAAAACAATCATTTCGGCCAAAACCCAGTGTTTTCGGCCATGTTCAAGAGTTTTCGGTCCAATCTTTGAGTTCTCGGTCATCTTTGTTCCCTGTCCATCTTTGTTCTTGGTCATCTTTGTTCTCTGCCCATCTTTGTTCTCGGTCTATTTGTTCTCGGTCAACACCAACAAGGGTTCTCGGTAAAATAAAATAAAATAAAATAAAATAAAAAATAAAAATAATTTTTCTTGAACGAAATTTGGCGGGAAAACTTTTCTTGAACGAAATTTTTCCTGAATACTCTTTATAAGTGAGACTTCATTCTTGAAAATTTTGGCAAAAATAATTTTTCAAGGTGATTTTCGATGATATTTTTTGGCGGGAAAATCGGGGAAAAAAAATTTTGCACGAAATTTTTTCTAGACATTTCTTTTGAGTGGGACAACTTTCTTGAGAAATCTTGGCGATCATATTTTTTAAAAAAAAATTAGCGGGAAAATCTGAGTAATTACTCAATGGATTCTTCGCAAACCTTCTCAATGTTTAGAACTGCTCTTAATCAGTCTCCTCCCTCTTTAGTACTATTTCAAAGCATGAAGAGTTTGCCTACAGAGGTAGATTCGAATACACTAGCATATTCCAATATGGTAAGTGAGCTGGAAAGGGTCAAATGTGAAAACTACACTCTTAAGAAAAATGAGAAACTGTATAAAGAAAAGATAGATGCATAGCGTCAGGACATACGTAAACTTCAATCAGACTTCAGTACAAAAAGTTGTCACCACCTAGATGCTATAAAGTGCATTGCTGAATTAACTGCCGAACTATATGCATCTAAGAAGGAACTTGAAGAATTAACTGTTAAATTTGAAAATGCCGATTTCAAGTTCAAGAAGTTTGATGTTTCAAGTGAGGTGGTTGAGAACATAATTAAGAGTCAACTAAAGTATAAAACTCATAAGTGTGAGGGATTAGGATATGAAAAGGTGCCTCCTCCTTTTAATCATAACTATACGAGTATGCCTTTAACTGAAGAGGAAGAGGCTAGGAAAAAGAACATGAGATATGGTAAATAGGTTCAATCTAAAATTGTTGAATCAGAATCCCTAGAGGAAATCAAGAATGTTCTTCAATATGTTAACAATCTTGTTGCCTCTACTTCATGTGCTGAAGAGATTCTGTGTGAAAAGCTTTGCAAGGTTAAAGAAGGTCAAAAAAAGGCTAAAAAACCGAAAAAGGTTGACAGTTCACCAGGTGCTGCTGGTGTTAAAAAGCACACGTGTTACCATTGTGGCACTCCGGGTCACATAGCCAGAAACTGTGTTCATCGGATTTACGTACCCTACTATATGAATGATCAAGGGGATACATTTAGAGGAAGGACACGGTCTAAGCCTATGAAATGGGTCTCACCTAAAACAATAACGAAAGGGAATTCCATAGTTACACCTTCTGATGATGATCGAAACTTAGCAAAGAAAAATCAGAGAATGAAGGTGTGCTTTGTATGGAGGAATGGTGGGCATCTGGCGAAAGAGTGTCTATATTGTACAATGAAAAGGAAGACTGTTCAGGTGAAGAGCACTCAAGGTTTCAAGGTCAACACGACAGGTTTGCACTCAAATGATTTTATACATTGCAACAGGCAATTCAATTTTGCAAAATCAAACAGTGCTAGGAGTGTTAAGAGTTCTATTTCAACAAGTTCAACTGCAAAGTCTATTCTTTCGTGCTTCACTAAACCAAAACAGATTTGGAAAGTCAAGACTCAACAAACCGAATCCGCAAAACCAAATATGTTCTTAGATGATGGTAAAGACATGAGTTGGCAAGAATTCACATGTGTTGATGCTCAAGGGAATCCCAGGACATTCATGACTTGGGTCCATATGTCCAACTGATCACTATGCATGCAGGAACAACCACAAAATCAATGTTTATGAAATGTGTTTTTCCAGACACATGAAGTTGTTGATCATGTTTGAGTAAAGATTCTGAAAGTTTTGAAAGCATCAGTCTAGGGGGGAGATTATTGGGTCATTATTTGATTAGACTGGAGCATATCAAAAGACCACGACATGATCAAGACAAGAGAGAAATAATCTAGAAGATTCAAAGTATTATACAAGATGGAATTTACAGCTTGGAGCATGTAATACCAAAATCCATAGGGATTTCGGTTTGCATCGGTTAGCAATACATAAATCAATTTGGGCTTAGTTGGGCTTGGTCATTGGGCCTCTTGTAAATGCTAACTATATAACGCATGTTTAATCATTTTAGGGTTGGTGGTTATAGAGCAGAACTAGAGATATCTCTTATACTTCGATAGCCATCACATCCAGAGAGCATAATATTCTGTGTGAATCGGTTATGTATTTGACGATTTATTTGATAATAGAATCGTATGCATTGAAACCGTAGTACTTCGTGTTCATTATATTTATATTGTTCTTCTACATCGTTCTTGAATCACCACGGTGTTAGGATTCCGCACTAACATCGTGTCTGGGTTGATATCATATTGTAGTGATCCAGATTCGGGACTTACAAGTGGTATCAAAGCCTTTAGACCTATTCTAGGCTGGGTTTGAAATCAAAGGATTCAAGAATTTTGTGTGTATGGTGGTTCGTTTTGTTTTTCCGGTGAATATTGTATCAGAGAAGAAGAAGCAGGTTCCATTTGGTCAAAGATTGAATTATCTTTGGAAATAATTCAAATCCCACTAATTTAGGGATTTAATGGTTACCAAAATCAACTGGTCAAACGAGCTTTTGGGTGTTCTCGGCCAGATCTGTTCGTTCTCTGCCAGAATCAAGGGTTCTCGGCCAAGACTTTAATTTGCTGAACAGGTAATCATCGTTCTCGGCCAAAAACAATCGTTTTTGGACAAAACCCAGTGTTTTTGGCCATGTTCAAGAGTTTTCTGTCCAATATTTGAGTTCTCGGTCATCTTTGTTCTCTGTCCAACTTTATTCTCGGTCTATTTTTGTTCTCGGTCAACAACAACAAGGGTTCTCGGTAAAAAAAATAAAAAATAAAAAAAATAATTTTTCTTGAACAAAATTTTGGCGGGAAAATTTTTATTGAACGAAATTTTTCCTGAATACTCCATATAAGGGAGACTTCATTATTGAAAATTTTAGCAAAAATAATTTTTCTAGGTGATTTTCGGTTATACTTTTTGGCGGGAAAAAAGGAAAAAAATTTTGCACGAAATTTTTTCTAGACACTTCTTTCGAGTGGGACATCTTTCTTGAGACTTTTGGCGATCATATATTTTGAAAACAATTGGCGGGAAAATCTGAGTAATTACTCAATGGATTCTTCGCAAACCTTCTCAATGTTTAGAAGTACTCTTAATCAGTCTGCTCCTTCTTCAGTAGTATTTCAGAGCATGAAGAGTTCGCCTTCAGAGGTAGATTCGAATACACTAGCATATTCCAATATGGTAAGGGAGCTGGAAAGGGTCAAATGTAAATACTACACTCTTAAGAAAAACGAGAAACAGTATAAAGAAAAGATAGATGCAAAACGTCAGGACATACGTAAACTTCAATCAGACTTCAGTATAAAAAGTTGTCACCACCATGATATTAAGAAGCGTATTGCTGAATTAACAGCCGAACTAGATGAACTAAGAAGTAACTTGAAGAATTAACTGTTAAATTTGAAAATGTCGATTTCAACTTCAAGAAGTTTGATGTTTCAAGTGAGGTGGTTGAGAACTTAATTAAGAGTCAACTACAAGTATAAAACTCAGAAGTGTGAGGGATTAGGATATGAAAAGGTGCCTCCTCCTTTTAATCATAATTATACGAGTATACCTGTAATTGAAGAGGAAGAGTCTAGGAAGGAGAACATGAGATATGGTAAACAGGTTCAATCTTAAACTGTTGCATCAAGATCCCTAGAGGAAATCAAGTCTGGTCATCAATGTGTTAACAAACTTGCTGCCTCTACTTCATATGCTGAAGAGAGTCTGTGTGAAAAGTTTTGCAAGGTTAAAGAATGTCGAAAAGGGGCTAAGAAACCAAAAAAGGATGACAGTTCACCAAGTGCTGCTGGTGTTAAAAATCAAACATGTTACCATTGTGGCACTCTGGGTCACATAGCCAGAAACTGTGTTCATCGGCTTTAAGTACCCTACTATATGAATAATCAAGGGGCTACATTCATAGGAAGGCCTCGATCTACGCCGACGAATGGGTCTCACCTAAAACAGTAACGGAAGGGAATTCCAGAGTTAAACCTTCTGATGATGATTGGAACTTAGCAAAGAAAAATCAGAGAATGAAGGTGTGCTTTGTATGTGGGAATGGTGGGCATCTGGCGAAAGAGTGTCTATACTGTACAATGAAAAGAAAGATTGTTCAGGTGAAGAGCACTCAAGGTTTCAAGGTCATCACTACAGGTTTGCACTCAAATGATTTTAAACATGGCAAAAGGCAATTCAATTTTGCAAAATCAAACGTGCTAGGAGTGTTAGGAATTCTATTTCAACAATTTCAACTCCAAAGTCTATTCTTTCGTGCTTTACAAAACCAAAACATATTTGGAAAGTCAAGACTCAACAAACCAAACCCGTAAAACCAGATATGTTCTTAGATGATGGTAAAGACATGAGTTGGCAAGAATTCACATGTGTTGATGCTCAAGGGAATCCCAGGACATTCATGACTTGGGTCCGTATGTCCAACTGATCACTATGCGTGCAGGAACAACCACAAAATCAATGTTTATTAAATGTGTTGTTCCAGACACATGAAGTTGTTGATCATGTCTGAGTAAAGATTCTGAATGTTTTGTAAGAATAAGTCTATGGGGAGATTGTTGGGTCACGATTTGGTTAGACTGACGCATATCAAAAGACCACGACATGATCAAGACAAGAGAGAAATAATCTAGAAGAGTCGAAATCCAAGATGGAATTTACGGCTTGGAGCATGTAATACAGAAATCCATAAGGATTTCGGTTTGCATGGGTTAGCAATACATAAATCATGTTGATTTCTGTTTGGGCTTAGTTGTGCTTGGTTATTGGGCTTCTTGTAAATTTTAACTAAATAAAGCATGTTTAATCATTTTAGGGTTGGTGGTTGTAGAGCAGAACTAGAGATTTCTCTCACACTTCGATAGCCATCACATCCAGAGAGCATAATATTCTTTGTGAATTGGTTTATGTATTTGACGATTTATTTGATAATATAATCGTATGCATTAAAACCATAGTACTTCGTGTTCATTATATTTATATTGTTTTTCTACATCATTATTGAATCACCCCGATGTTAGGATTCCGAACTAACATTGTGTCTAGGTTGATATCATATTGTAGTGATCCAGATTTTGGACTTACAAAATTATTTCTAACCATTGCAACGGTCATAAAGCAAGGGAGATGATCTACTGACTTGATTGAGCGCCTTCGGTAGGCTCAGGTCACGCGTGACCAGTAAATGGGGGGAGTGTTCCATTGAGGTCGGTGAGGGGTGGTATGCCATGTGACCGCCACCTAAAACCAATGGAGTTTGCCTATTGATGTATACCCCTTTAGCATTATAGAACCTTTTTATCACATCAACAATTATTAAATCTTAATTTTGTTCCACAAGGATAGTAATCAAATATTCTTTGTAAGAACAATTGTTTAGTTACGCAGTGAGTATAAGTGGTCTTTTTTTTTTCTTTTTTTATGTTTACTCAACTCCAAAGAAATGAATATTTAAAGTGAACTTTTAAAGACAATTTTATGAACAAATATTCCCCTTTTAAGTAGGAATTGCAAACTGTTTTATATATATAAGAGAGTTATAAATATTGATAGTCAATCTATTATCATATTTTTTATTCTAACAAATTAATGTAAAATACTCTATTATATATATATATAGAGGTGGGATCTAGAGAGAACTCCTCTTAAAGAGAGAACTAGAGAACTAATAAAAAAAAAATTTTAACTATTTTAAAAAAAAATTATTTTGTGATTTTTTTTCATTCCTCACTCTAATAAGGTGATATTGATACTAAAAAAAACTTGTCGGTGTAGTACTGTAGTGCATATATGCACTAATGCCTATTGCATATATACAATAGTGTTTTATTGCATATAATACAACACAATTGCATTATCCAATACACACTATTGAATATATGCAAATACGACACTAATAATTGTATGCAAAACACATTATCGCATATATGTGATACAACACTAATGCGCATATGCACTATATCGATTTATTTTACTTTTTGTATATAATATAACGCTATTGCAAATAAACAATACAAACAACTATATATATGCTATTCAACACTATTTCAAATATCAAAATGCACACTATTGCACATATGCATTATAAAAAAAAGTCGGTGTAATGCATACATGCATTACTCGTTAATTTTTTTTTTAATTTTTATTTTTTTGTGGTGAAGAATAACAACATATAAGAAGGATGAAAGAAAAAAAAATTAAAAATATTTTTTTTAATTAAATAAAAAATACTTCATTATTAGTTCTCTAGTTCTCTCCATAAAATGGAGTTCTCTCATGATCCTCTCCCTATATATATATATACATATATATAAAGCGTTAAAATAAAAATACACAGTTTTATAAGAAGAGTAGGAAAGATAAAAAATTTATAGGATAAACTATGTGAGCCTATTTATTAGTCTATGTAGCCTATATCCTAGATCTTAGGAAACTATTTATTATTTTGAAAACTACCAATCTCAACCACTAGATTCTAGATCTAATTGTCTAGATGTATTATTACTCTTCCTATAAAACTATTTCTTTTTACTATAACTCACCCGTATATATATAGAGAGAAAAGATGCAATACAATATTTGTTTAACGTACAACAGTACAAGAATACTTATATTTCATGAAATCGATCCATTAAATCACATCACAATATCTCGAAATCGTCAATATATATCCGATTAATCATTGGTTCACAAAAATAAACTGTTTTGGATCGTTAATCGATCAATTATTTACTTATATTAACGAAAATCGTTTTTCAACTTTTAGTTTTTGGCTGAGCGTTTTAGTATTTTTGCCTTTGAACGTCTCGCTTACCTATCATACATTAAGGCATTACTGTACAATATCTCGACCATATATATGTGTGTGTGTGTGTGTGTGTGTGTGTGTGTGTGTCTGTGTGTGTGTGTGTGTGTGTGTGTATAGGGTATAGATAACGTAAAAAACAATAGTTTTGTGAAAAGTATAAGAATAGATGTAGACCCTTGGATTTAGGATCTAGTAGTTGAGATTGGTAATTTCTAAAAGTTGTATAGTTTCCTATTTACATGGTATAGTGTCCTATCTAGGCGGTGTAGTTTATTTTAAAGCATTCTCACACTTTTTACAAATCAATTGTTTTTTATTCGAATTCTTTTCTATATATATGTATATAATATTATAATACTTATAGAAAGTGCAAGTAATTTAACAAAAACTCTTATTGTTTAGAGATATACAACTTCAAAGCTTTCAACCCCATCCATTCTTCAAATACCCGGGGGGCTTTGAAAAACCAATTTAATTCCAAATTCAAACCCTATCTCTCTCTCTCAAATTCCACACAGAGTCATAGATAAAAAGGTTTCTACCTTCGCTTCTTTGTGGTAAGATCCAGAAGGATGGAATGGCTTCCTTCGTAAGTTACTTGAAATGTTCAACCTATTTTTTTCTTAGATCCACGCTTTGCGAATATCTAACCATTATGTTTGTTGTTTCTTAGATCAGTCGCTTGAGTGCTTCACATCTGTCTGTAGATGAAAACGATTTACGTTGTCAGGTTTTCTTTTTCTCTTTATCTATTTATTCCTTTATAGCATTAGAAGTATTCGTGAATATTGATTATTCTTTTTCTTTTACAATTGTATTGCTTAGAATGACGAAATGGAAACAGTTGGATAAAAAACAGAGATATATGCGATTGCTGACGATATAGTTGTAAGCATTTTTACGTATTAGCAGGCCCGGCTATAAGGGAGGGCCGAGTGGTCGACGGACCTCGGCCCGACATCCCGATAGGCCCGGATTTTTTTTTATAAAATAAATATTTATATATTTTTATCACTCCTTAGTATATTATTGCTCTTTGGGAGGTAATCATGATTATTGCATCTGCTTATTTGTTTTCTGTATTAGCAATGCTTTTAAAATTGAGTGTTGTGTCTGCTGTAAGAGAGAAGGTTCCATGTAGTTGTGGGCATCCTGCTTATAGGTATACTGACCAGGAGAAGATCTATAAACGTGTTGGGAGAATTGAAGGCGGAAAGGGCTCCATCACACAAATTTCATATTTGACTATATCTAACGATGGTATTATTAATTTAACTTTTATCTTTATTTATATTTATTTTACTAATAATTTTATAATTTTATGCACCAATTAATCATATATGACACATTCCACTGCTGATCTTATAGGTAATTCTGCTGAAAGACAGTTAATATACCTTGGAAACCATCATTGAATTACTCATATGTTGTTTGGAATGTACTTCTTTGGCACCATTTTTCTAGTAATTTTTAGTTGTAAACCCAACTTAAAAAGCTATAAATTTTAGAAAGGTTAATGACCAAATTTAGAAGTTGCAAAATGGGAGTGTCATATGAGATGCGCTGGGCTCAAAACTGGTGCAGTTGGGTTGACTTGATGCATTTGTCCACTCTTAAGAAACTAATTAGTGGATTAAAACAAGCTCAAGCTTTTGTTTAGGCCCATTTAGTAACATGCTTGAGCCGAAGCTTCATATATTGTGCTCAAACCAGCTCGTGAGCCTAAACGAGTTTTTTATTTATAGATTTTTTATTTTACATAATAATGTAATAACTATATACATATAAATATGAAGAAAAAAATAATTAAATAATATATACTATATTAGTTCTAAATATATGTCGTCATGGACGTAGAAGCGGAGGGTGTAAGTCGCAAGCCAAATTCTAGTGTACCACGAATGCAGCGTAAGATGCACTTCTGAAATGGAAGATGAGGTTTACGTGGTGCATGCATGAATAAGCATACCCGTTGAACCACATATGTGATATCGGGACTAGTGAAGGTGAGATATTGTAACGCAATTGCCAAGCTATGGTATAGAGTCCCGTCTTAAAGAAAAAGTCGTCTTCTGCTTCGAGTTTAGAACTCGTGTCTACTGGAGTGGCAAAAGGTAACTGTTTACTGTTTGAAATTTGACTAGAATGACAAATATTTGAAATATCCTTATTACAAGAAATCAAAGATTGACTGGAAAGTAAATGCAAAATAGGTTGTCCCAGATGTCCAAGACGGTTGTGCAAGTTGGTTGTAGTGGTTGTGAGTAAACGGTTTGCGGAAGCGGCGGTAGGTTCGGTGAACAGGTAGAGATCCCATGTGCTATCCGCGAAAGGATCTTTCCAGTGTTAAGGTCCTTCAAAGGAAAACCATACGGGTCAAATTCAATAGAAACCAAATTTTCACGACTAAATTTACAAACAATTAAATCTTTAATAACATTGGGAGCGAGTAGAATATTATTTAGGTGAACGGTTTTGGTTGGTAGTTTGTATGTCAAGGTACCCGATCCATTAATTTGTAGTGATTGGCCATTACTGACAAGAATAGCACCGTTAAAAAGGAATAGTAGATGGGGATTGGATTTGACCTGGATCAAATGTTAAATGAGATGTTGCACTGGAATCCATGTGCCATGGATTATTGGATGGACTAAGTTGTATAGCCTGAAGAGAGGCTCCAAACTCGGTGGGACAAAGAGGATTTGGACCTGCTGCTGAGCTATTACCATTAAAAACCATATTGGCTTGTTCTTGTTGGGCTTGGAATCCAGGAGGTACGTTGCCTGTGTTCGGTTTATTGGTTCATGGGGAAGCCCAATTAGGTTGGACTGGATGGGGATAAGGAGGGGCCTAGTCCATCCATGTTGTGTAGGCCCATTCCATTGAGAGCCACACCATCCCTGTGCAGATCTATTATTCCATCCATTCCATTGTTGATATCTACGACCACCATGACTATAATAGCCACGGCCGCCCCTGTTCCGACCTCTTCCACGATCCCGAAACTGATTTGTCGGCTGATAGGATGAGTGTTGGGTCGCATTCTGATTGTTTGCTGTAGAATTGGGGTTAGGTTGGGCTGGTGTGGTAAGAGCATTTTGAGTCGGGTAGGCTTGAGCTTGAGCCTGCAACCGTAATTGTTCCAAAGCAATTTGATTCCGGGAATGATCCCCTACAGCTTGGCCTTGATTAATTCTGGCGGCAGCAACATTGTACTCACTTAGTAGTCCGTTAATCATCTGAAGGACGAGTCGTGTCTCTTCCACGACCGTTCGACATCTTCTAATTGATTAGCGAGATCTTTCAACTGCTGAAAATAGTCGTCCAAATAGGAACACGCTGCTAGTTTGAGGTTGGTGAATTTGTGTTCTAGAATTTGTGCCCTAGTTGCCATGTTAAAAAAAGAATTTCCCGAATTTTGTTCCATGCTCGTTGAGCGGTTAAATCAACTTCTAGAACCCGATCCAATATTTTTTTGTTGATGGTCCCGCAAATCCATTGTAGAGCAATGGCATCAATCTCAGCCCAAGACTCGTAAGTCTCATCGGTGGCGGCCGGAGGCGGTGTCCCATCGATGTGGTGAGAAACTTTGCAACCCCTGGCATGGAGTTTAAACAATTTAGTCCAGGATGAGTATGTGACTTCTTCACCATCCAGGACTCTTAATTTATTTTGTATATTTGTGACTGAATACACAATATGTAAGGGTTTGGGGTCGCCGGCCATGTAAGAACAGACAGGAAAAGGAGAAAAAAGGAAAATAAGTGAAAAAAAAAATTAGGAACGATAAAGAGAATGCTGTGATACCATGAAAGTTGGTAAATATTGTATATTCATTCATCCAATATCTTGTACAGAAAGTCCTTTATATATGACCATTGTCTAACAAACTAATCTATATAAATAGAAATATATATCTCCTATATAATTAAGAAGATATAATAAAACCATATAGAAGGTACTAGAATATACACGTTAATAAAATCAACAACAAAATTATCACTTCACCATCATCATACCGTTATGGTTTACCAGGGTAAAAAGTCAACTCAAGTCAACTTCCTTATTTTTGTCAATGAGATTTTGTTATTACTGCTGTTTTAATTATCATTTTTTTGTCTAGAAAAAAAAAATCCTTGCTAAGAAACCACTTGTTCTGGATCGTCGACCCGTTGAAGGTCGGTATTTTGTACTTGTTACAAAAAAATTTGGTCTTTATACATTAAATTATAGCACATTTAAATGTTGTTTCTGTAGGGCTTTTAGTACACCAATAACCACTACGCTTACAAGGTGCATGTTGCAAAATTTTTGGGCACCAATACACCATAAGTAATGAATTCAGATGAGCTAACATGGTCCTTAGATGCTTTCATTAGGAAAGTTACTAGGAAAGAACCTATATTATCATTGTCAAAGACCGAGGGCAACCTTACACAATGGATAGATTTACTTTGTACTTCTGATCAGAAAGGTATACAGTGGTATTATCACAATAAATTCACAACGTTGTTCATAATTCATATTAGTCATACGTAAAAATTTAATTTTGGTATAAAAGGATTGAGGGCAGTTTCAGTTTGAACCTACGAACCCGTTCAGGTAAATGAGTCATGTTCGACCAACCCGGCGGGTTCGTGGGGTGAGTGTGACTTGTTTTGTGTAAGAAATAAAATTGGGTTGGTATCTTATGCAAAAATTCAAAACTAAAAGGGAAATTGAAAATCGATTTTATAAAGAAAATGTAAAAATTTTTCTTTTTCGCTTTTCGCTTTGTTAATTTGATTTAATTTTAGAATTTGCTTTGTTTACAAAGTCATAAAATCAATTTAGGCCATCTAACATGTTGCTTTCACAATATGCAGGTGAGCGGTGACCAACCAAAAGCTGATGCAATTTATAGTTTCATATTGGTCACCATGTTGAATCCATTGGTCTTAATCACAACCAAAAACATAATTATTAGACTGTTGTATCTGAAGTTTTCCTATTAAAGTTATTTGTACAATTTCATGTTTTTAAATATATTTAAAGTTGTGAAAATGGTGGTAGAAAATTGCCAAGTAGAAAAACAATGCATTAATACGAGTTCGTTTACGCATTGAATTCCAGCCGCATTGCGCGGGTTTCTACTAGTGTGTGTGTAGAGTGAGAGAGAGAGAGAGAGAGAGAGAAGATGAAGTACAATAATACCGTAACGTACAATAGGTACGCGACTACCCTATATTCACGAAATCGATCCATGAAATCACATCCAAACATCTCGAAATCGTCAGTACATATCCAATTAATCATTGGTTCAATGAAAAAGACAGTTTTGGAACATTAATTGATCAGTTTTTTTACTTTTTTCATGAAAACCGTTTTTGAGCTTTTTGGTTTTTTGGCTGAACGTTTTAGAATTTTTTGCCTTTGAGCATTTTTGTTTTTGCCTTTGAGCGTCTCCTGTACCTATTGTACGTTAAGCAATTATTGTACAGTAACCTCACCCTATATATATATATATATATATATATATATATAGTTTTCTAGAAAGAGTAAGAATAAATCTAACCCTTGGATCTAGGATCTAATGGTTCAGATTGGTAGTTTTCAATATACCAAGTAGTTTCCTAGGATCTAGGATTTAGGCTACATAGTTCTCTAAATAGGCTCACATTATTTCTTACATCTAAATTTTATGTCATTCCTGCTCTTTTACATACCTATGTATTTTTATTTTAACAATTTTCTATATATATAGGGGTGGGTTAATGTATAATAATGGTTTATCGTATATTACGTACGCGAGATCTTTCACCACCCGATCCTAATTGCAATTAGAACTACACGGTGGCATAATTGTAATTAAAACAAAAAATACTTCTCGCACAACAGATCGTCATTTTCTTCTAGCCTTCAACCATAATCAAATCATCCACAAAACTAAACCAAAATCAAAATCGATAACCCATTATCTCTATAGTTTAATAATCTTCAAATTGATAAAAAATAATGATTTAATAATGTGTAAGAGGCTTTAGAATCATCAATCGATTATGAAATTGCAAAATAATTCTCTTAATTGCGCTTTGACTAGGGTTCAAATGTTAAACCTTTAAACTTTCAACTTTAAAAAGTTGAAACTTTCAAGCCAAATCCCAACCTTTTAGAAGTTCTAAACAAAAAGTTTAGAAGTTCAGAACTTCTAAACCTTTTGTACTGAAGTTCTTAGTTTTGAAAAAAACACAAACCTTTAAACATTCAAGCTAAAATCTTTAAACGTTCGGTGTTAAATCTTTAAATGTTCAAGCCAAAATCTCAACCTTAAACGTTCAAATGTTAAACCTTTAAACGTTCAGGCAAATAAGTTTAAACGTTCAGGCTTAAATCACTAAAAACTCAAAAAATTAGTCGATCGAAGCTTCAAATTGATGATTAATTAAATCAATTTCAAGATTAATTGATCACTTAGGTTAATCAATTTCAATTTCAATTTTATCAAAATGTAAACAAACCTGTGAACAATAATAGACGACGATGTATGATGACTGTGGATGGTGGCTTCGACGATGGACGAAATCGTTGTACGATGAGGATTGCTGAATGGTAACGAGGAAGGTGGACGGAATTGATGGGACCAGTGGATTAGATTTGATGAAAATTACAGTATTGCCACCGCGTGTTATTTGAAATCGACGGGGATAAGAGTCGCATACGTAATGTACGATTAGGGTATATATATATACATATATATATATATATATGTATATTAGTTTCCTTTAAAAACTCTAATTTTATTAAAAACTTTAAGAACCAATATAAATCACTTATTTTTTTAAGCTTTAATTTTTAATAATAAAATAGAAGGGTATAATTGTAACTACCAATAGTTTCTCTCACTTGTTAATTTAACTAATTATTTTGTCTCCTATTTTCCTTGTTGTCGTTACAATACTTATGGATTTACATCTTCATATTATATACATATCTTAATTTTGAATTTCGGTCACACACACAATTCCTATTGTTCATTCTTATTAGTACAAGTCTCTTTTGCATAAGGTACAACTTCTTCTTTGTCATATGCGTGTTATTCTAAGCGTCCATTTTGCATTTCTTCACAGCCGCACTACTTATTGTAATACACGTGCTACTCTACGTGTACCTTTTGGTTTTTAAATAAAGTGTAACATTTTGGGTTTTCGTTTTTATATTCTTGTAATTATACCCGACCCGTTTAAGGGTTCGGATCACTCATTTAATAAAACTGACACATTTATTGAGTAATTTTTTAGTTTTATTATTTAATAGTTTGCATATTCAAACTTACAAGAACTTGACAATTTCCACCAAAACTCAAACTATAACCCATTCTCGTTCCATCTATAAACTCCGGGGACCTAATATGTAAATTCTGGTATTAAAATAATATTTTAAAATAACCATAACCCACCCACTGGTCCGACTAGCTGATCGAAACCCTAAAAAAACCCGACTAGCGCACCCCAATGTCTTCAAAACTTACAATTCCTGCTCAATTGATCAAATCAAATATGGAATATAGCATATTCGGTCGTATAATTCGTTAACCGACATCCAATTTTAGTAAACACGTGTTAATTCGTTCATAATTTGATCAATTAACCATTTTAAACGAAAACAAACCCTAATTTGTGATCTTATATAATACACTCGTTACGAATCAATTAAACTTGAAGAAACCACCTCCTCATCGTCGCCAACATTTCCCCTAAGCTCAATTCCGTTTAAAATCCCAACCCGTCAACTAACTCAACCCCTTTTTTGCCGCAACTAGTTCGATCTATTTCACCATCTTTACCATTGTTATAATTCAATTAAAAGGTATGGCTAGAATCACGTTTTGTCATAGATCAAAAGCCCTAACCTTGTTTGATCGAACATGGATCAGATTACCTAATGGCATAATCTAGGGTTCTTATGCTCTTTAAATTGTATTCTTATGCTTCCGTTTCTGTTATGTTAAAAATTGGATAATCTGGCTCAGTTAGTTGGTCACCCACATAACCATGGCTAGGTCGCGTGTTCGAACCCGACCCATTCCATTTTTTGACAATTTTTTTCTTCTTTTCCTCTTTTTTTGTTACTTTATTTCTTTTAACATTTATTTTTAAATATCTACTCAACTAAAACATTATAAACCGAGACTTTGAGCCATTTTTCTGTCATCATAAAACCGGTTTTTTTAACTTTTATTATTACTATTAATATTTATTATTACAAGTACTATTAATATCACTATTGTTACTTATAAATTGTTATCTTTATTATCACAATTATTATTATTATTATTATTATTATTATTATTATTATTATTATTATTATTATTATTATTATTATTAATATTACTAATAATAATAAGGATAACAACAACAATAACCCTTGTAATTAACGAAAATGTAGCTAATAATATTTTAATCTTACACAACCTTATCGAATCTTAAAACCCGTCATAAATCTTAGTATTTCGCTATAATTTTATTTAATTCTTGTTATCATCAACAACTAGGAATATTTCTCGGTGAACCTCGAGGAGTTTGACCGCCTTCATCCTAGTTCTTTTTCCTATTATCTCTCCCCACTTAGTCCACTCATTAAAGGTAAGTAAATTCACATTCCCCTTTTTATATCTTTATAATTTTGGGGGCATTATACGTTCACAACCAAATTTATTATTGATTTACACAACGATTCGAATATATGCGTTATTGAAATTGCTCGATTAGTTGATACCTGTGAATGTGACAATGTGTTTACTTTTTGTTGTGGTGGTTGGTATCTCATCCTCATCCTCATCCTCATTAGCATGATTATACGCCGTCGGAGTAAACCGTTATCAATACGATTCGATTGAAAAGACAACCTTATTTATTGTTATACTGGTTGTAGTGATTTACAATTATCGTATGGAATTGTCTTTTTACTTATTATATATACTCAAAAACTGTGGTTTACTTGCTCAACTTTATGTTGACAAAAATATATATTTTCACGCATGACGCATGTAGCTTTATCGGATGAAGCAAGTATTGGAAGTTAGATGAGACCTTAGGTTGATTGATGAATGAAGAACACTCTCACTTTAAGTTATTTATATTTTGAATATTTAAATGTAACGATATTTCTTTTGAGAAAATGTTTGTGCTTTTAAATCTTGAAATATGAAGGAATAATTTAGATATTGATATGTGTATTTTACTTAGTGTCTTTGAGCTATGATACAATCAATGTCGCGCCTCGGCATGTTCCGCCATAGGTTGGGGTGTGACAGAATGGTATCAGAGCCGAAGACTATAAGATAGGTGGTTAGACGTATCAACCTAGTAGCATGCTTAGGGTCCCTATACGTGTTCCTATCCGTGCATCCTACTTGTTTAATTTTTTGTACATAGCTTAGCATATTTATATTGTTCATGATATATACAATCGTACACAAAAGCACACACCTAATCCGAGGCTATGCCTCACTCACAAAATTATTTTCAAACCTCTTGGACTATTTTTAAAAAAATGGGAAATTCTTTAAGAAATCCCGCCTTTTCACTCCCCTCTCATTGAGGATGATTCGTGGGACGGATATGTAGTAACTGTAAGGGGGGCGAACTTGTTTACCGAACCCTTGACACCAAGGCTTGCGAGCCTAAGGAAGTACAATGCGCATAAATCTCAGTCAACTGCGAGACCCGGTTGCCTTCTGTTCGGTAAGGGTGTGGAACCTATTAGACCAAAGCATATCACACCAAACGTACCCGAATCTACTACCCTCATTGTATCAAACGAGGTCATGTGACGATCCCATCCTTAAATTTATAACCGAATTCACGGTGATCCGTGGCTAAACTCGGTTTTTTCGTATTGTGTTTTGTTGAACGGATGGATGAAGTATGTAAATACGTGGTGGTTCCCGAATTACTTCAACCGTCTACCTCAACACCCCCTTAATTCAATTTTAAATGATTTTATTTAAGTTTTCAATGTATTTCATTTTGTTGGAAGGTCCCATGGTGGTTCATGAAGCCCTAACCAACAAATGAATCCATTTACATTTTAAAATATGTTTTCATAATATTAAAAATGACAAGACTTGTATAATCACAACTTCCCCTAAGTAGTGAAGTTCTCAACCTCAAACACAATCCCAACCTCAATGCACGATTACTATTTTTCGTCAATTTCTATACTTGCGATATTTACCGGAGTCTTACGAATTTTACACCTTTTACCCCTGCAGTATGTCTTCTCGCCTCATCAACCGTAGCCGACGCACCGGCAACTCCGGCCGCAGCATGTCAACCCACATTGCTAAGGGCATCGTATAAGCCCTCCCAACGATCATCTCTCAATTGCAAATTGTGAATGCTTCATCATCATCCACAACTCCAAACTCAATTGCTTACCCCCCTCAAACAATTCAAGAGTGCCAACCCGCCCGAATACTTCGGTATCGACGGTGCTACAGTTCTCCTCCAATGGTTCGAAGAAATGGAGAGCATATTCCTCCATTGTGAATGTCCCGAGGACAAGAAAACCACTTACGCCTCGAGCATGCTTAAGAAGAATGCCCTCAATTGGTGGAACGGTGAGAAGCGCACGCCTGGCGCTAAGGTTGCCATGGCCTTGCCATGGGAGGACTTCAAGAAACTCATGCTCAAGAAGTTTTGCCCGAAACATGAGCTTCGGAAGTTGGAAAAGGAATTTTGGAATTTGAAACAAGAAAGTGGTAATGACACAGTCTACAACGACCGTTTCCATGAACTGAGCCTAATCATACCCCACATGGTCACTCCCCTTGAACGTGCAATCGATAAGTACATCTCGGGTTTGCCTATGCAAATCCAAGATTCTGTCCTAAGTCGTGACCCTCAAACCCTCCATGATGCTATCACCCTAGTCGGTACCCTCACCAAGAGCCACGTTAAGGCCGGGACCTTAGAAGAATTCCAAGAAGCCCAATGATAAGCCCACACCTGAGCCCAATAAGGAATCCAAGCCCGAATCCTCTAAGTCCGAATCCTCCAAGAATAACATCCACAAAAACTCATCTCATTACTGCAACAACAAGAGAAAACCCAACTCCCAAAATTATGTTTTAGCCCAACCACAAGCCCAACAAGCCCCTCCAAACAAGAAGCCCTATACCGGCCCACACCCGTATTGCAACACTTGCCAACGCCACCACCCGGCCCAAGCCACCTGTCAAGTGTGCACCAATTGCCACCGATTCGGCCTCCTTACCCAATATTGTCGAGAAGCACCTCGTGTGCAAGCCGCTCCACCGCAGTTCTTCACCATCAAACCAACACAACCGAGCCATCCCTCGTGCTCCAACCATTAACCCCGCAAAGGGCTTGCTACAATTGCGGTGACCCAAATCACCTTCGCAACGCGTTTCCTCGACTCGCCCAAGTTCACCAAGCCTATGTTGCACCACAACCTTACTACACCTCCCAAGCCTATCAAGTGCAAGCTTATCAACCTCAAATACCCCAACTCATGGCTCCTCCAACTCTTCAAGCTCAACCCATGGTCATGCAAGCCTATCAAGCTCCAAGACCTCAAGCTTCAACCTCTCAAACCCAAGCACCTCGAGGAACTCAAGGCCAAGCTTTCACCATCAACGCTCATCAAGCCCGAAACTCAAATGATGTGGTGAACGGTACGCTTCTAGTCAATAAGCATCATGCCTCGGTATTATTTGATTCAGGAGCTAATGGGAGCTTTATTTCCTTTGATTTTGAATACATACTTGATGTGCCCCGTAGTAAATTATCCAAGCCCTTCACGGTAGAGATAGAAAACGGTAGTTCGATCACCATTGACTCCGTCATTCGAAATTGTACGATTACTCTCAATAGACAAAAGTTCTCTATCGACCTTATCCCTATGCAAATGGGTAGCTTCGACATTATCACTGGAATAGATTGGCTCTCTGTCCATCTTGCCGAAATTTTATGTTTTGAGAAACTCATTCGAATCCCTAAAGATGGGGGCGTGAGTCTAAACGTTCTTCGAGAAAGACCCTTCTCAAAGCTAAACCTCATGTCGGGTCTCGAAGCCCGACGTTACTTACGCAAGAAGTATGTCGCCTTCTTAGCCCACGTCACCTCGAAATCCGACAAAGAGAAGAAACTTTCTAACATCCTGATTGTTCGCGACTTCCCCGAAGTCTTTCCCAATGACGTTTCTGGACTCCCTACCATTCGCCAAGTGGAGTTCCGTACTGATCTTTTACCCGGAGCAAACCCCGTAGCCAAGGCACCATAACGTCTCGCGCCTTCCGAAATGCATGAACTCTCCAACCAAATCCAAGAACTCACGGAAAAGGGTTTTATTCGCCCGAGTTCGTCTCCATGGGGCGCACCCGTCTTGTTTGTTAATAAGAAAGACGGTATTCTTCGTATGTGTATCGATTATTGTGATCTTAACAAGCTTACTATCAAGAACCGTTATCCCCTTCCGCGTATCGATAATCTCTTCGATCAACTCCAAGGAGCCGCATGTTTCTCTAAGACTGATCTCTGTTCGGGTTATCACCAACTCCGTGTCCACGAAGATGAAATACCCAAGACCGCCTTCCGTACTTGTTATGGCCACTTTGAGTTCCGAGTTATGCCTTTTGGTTTGACTAATGCTCCTGATGTTTTCATGGACCTTATGAATCGTGTTTGTAAACCCTACCTCGACAAGTTTGTGATTGTTTTCATCAACGATATCTTGATATACTCTAAATTTGAGACCGAGCATAAAGACCATTTGCACGCCATTCTTGACTTGTTACGAAAGGAACAACTTTACGCCAAGTTCTTGAAATGTGAATTTTGGCTAAAACAAGTTCAATTCATGGTCCACATCGTTAACGACAAGGGTATTCACGTTGATCCCGCTAAAATTGAGGCCGATAAAAAATTGGATGACCCCGTCCTCTCCAACGGAGGTTCGTTCATTTCTTGGTTTAGCAGGGTATTACCGTCATTTTATCCGCAACTTTTCGAAGGTTGCTTCACTCCTTACCGCACTAACTCACAAAGGGAAAGTTTACGAATGGGGTTCTGATCAAGAGAAAGTGTTTCAAACTCTTAAGGACATGATTTGCAATGCTCCAATCCTTGCTCTTCCCGAGGGTAACGAAGATTTTGTTGTCTTTTGTGACGCTTCTATCCAAGGTCTTGGTTGTGTTCTTATGCAACGTGACAAAGTCATTGCTTACCCTTCTCGTCAACTCAAGGTACACGAGAAAAATTACACGACACACGACCTCGAACTTGGTGCGGCCGTGTTCGCCTTGAAAATTTGGAGACACTACCTTTATGGCATGAAATGTGTGGTCTTCACTGACCATAAAAGTTTACAACACATTTTCGACCAAAAGGACCTAAATATGAGAGAAAGACGATGGGCCGAATTGTTAAGCGGTTATGATTGCGAAATTCGCTACCACCCCGGGAAAGCGAATGCCGTGGCCGATGCTCTTAGTCATAAGATTCATGTTAATTCCGTCTTGCTACATTGTGTCACCATCCAATCTGACCTCCAATACCACATCTTCGACGTACAACACGTCTCCGTCACCGAGGGTAACTTACACGACGAGATGTCGTGTGGCGCCGAACTCAAACTTGAAACCAAACATAACGGTTTACTCTATTATTTAGACCGTTTATGGGTTCTCGATAGTGATGATCTTCGCATGTTCATCCTCGATGAAGCTCATAAGTCACGATACTCTATTCATCCCGGTGCAGATAAAATGTATGCCGATCTTCGTACAATGTTTTGGTGGCCGGGAATGAAGAAAGATACCGCGGTGTATGTATCTAAATGCCTCACTTGCTCTAAGGTTAAAGCCGAGCATCAAAATCCGTTTGGTTTGCTCGATCAACCTCCTATCCCCGTTTGAAAATGGGAAGTCATAGCCATGGATTTAGTTACCAAACTCCCTACTACTCAAAGTCGCAATGATAGTATTTGGGTGATTGTTGATCGTTTAACCAAGTCAGCTCATTTCATACCGTTCCGTGATAATTCCTCCGTAAGCGAATTAGCCCGACTCTATGTCAAGAAAATCATTTGCCGCCATGGAACGACTTTGATCATTACTTCTGATATTGATGGTCTGTTTACCTCTCATTTTGGGAAATCGTTGCAAACCGCTTTGGGTACCCATATTGATTTAATCACCGCTTATCACCCGAAAACCGATGGTCAATCCAAGAGAACAATTCAAACTCTCGAGGACATGCTCCACTCTTGCATACTAGACTTTGGTGGAAATTGGGATACTCACTTGCCACTTGTAGAGTTTTCCTACAATAATAGTTTTCACACTAGTATTGGCATGGCACCCTTTGAAGCTCTCTATGGCCGAAAATGTTGTTTCCCGATTTGTTGGAACGAGGTTGGTGAATCGCAAATCACCGGTCCTGAGCTTGTTCAAGAAACTTCCGATCGAATAGCTATTATTCGTCAAAATCTTCTTGCTGCTCGTAGCTGTCAAAAGAGCTACGCCGATAAGCGCCACAAACCTCTCAAGTTCAATGTTAGTGATCGTGTTCTCATTAAAGTATCTCCTTGGAAAGGGTAGTTCGTTTTGGCAAAAGGAACAAATTATCTCCTCGTTTTGTTGGCCCGTTTGAGATCGTTGAAAGGGTTGGTAAAGTTGCTTATCGTCTCGACCTACCCACTGAGCTTTCCAATGTACATCCAACTTTTCATGTATCCAACCTCAAGAAATGCTTAGCCGAGGGGAACCTCCATATACCACTCTATGAAGTGCAAATTGATGAATCTATGCGTGCTATTGAGAAACCTGTTGAAATCATGGATCATATAGACAAGGAAACCAAGCGTAGCCGTATTCCGCTTGTCAAAGTTCGTTGGGATTCTAAACGTGGTCCCGAGTTCACTTGGGAACGTAAAGATCAAATGGAATCCAAGTACCCACACTTCTTCGTTACGGCTTAATTCCTAATTTCGGGACGAAATTTCCTAAAGTAGTGAATGCTATAACATTCCGGGTTTTCGTTTTTATATTCTTGTAATTATACCTGACCCGTTTAAGGGTTCTGGTCACTTATTTAATAAAATCGACATATTTATTGAGTATTTTTTTAGTTTTATTATTTAATAGTTTGAATATTCAAACTTACAATAACTTGACAATTTCCACCCAAACTCAAACTATAACCCATTCTCGTTCCATCTATAAACTCTGGGGGACCTAATATGTAAATTCTGGTATTAAAATAATATTTTAAAATAACCCTAACCCACCCTCTGGTCCGACCAGCTGATCCAAACCACAAAAAAACCCGACACGCACACCCCAATGTCTTCAAAACTTTCAATTCCCACTCAATTGATTAAATAAAATATGGAATATAGCATATTTGGTCGTATAATCCGTTAACCGACATCCAATTTTAGTAAGCACGCGTTAATTCATTCATAATTTGATCAATTAACCATTTATGCCAAAACAAACCCTAATTTGTGATCTTATATAATACACTCGTAACGAATCAATTAAACTTGCAGAAACCACCTCCTCCTCGTCGCCAAAAATTCCCCTAAGCTCAATTCCATTTAAAATCCCAACCCGTCACCTAACTCAACCCCTTTTTGGCCGCAACTAGTTCGATCTATTTCACCATCTTAACCACTGTTATAATTCAATTAAAAGGTACAGCTAGAATCACGTTTTGTCATAGATCAAAAGCCCTAACCTTGTTTGATCAAACATGGATCAGATTAACCAATTGGATAATCTAGGGTTCTTATGCTCTTTTAATTGAATTTTTATGTTTTCGTTTCTGTTACGTTAACAAATGGATAATCTGGCTCAGTTGATTGGTCACCCACATAACCATGACTAGGTCGCGGGTTCGAACCCGACCCAGCCCGTTTTTTAACCTTTTTTTCTTCTTTTCTTCTTTCTTTGTTACTTTATTTCTTTTAACATTTATTTTTAAATATCTACTCAACTAAAACATTATAAACCGAGACTTTGAGCCATTTTTCCGTCCTCTTAAAACCAGTTTTGTTAACTTTTATTATTACTATTAATATTTATTATGACAAGTATTATTAATATCACTATTATTACTTATAAATTATTATCATTATTATCACAATTATTATATTATTATTATTATTATTAAGGATAACAACAACATCAATAACCCTTGTAATTAACGAAAATGTACATAATAATATTTTAATCTTACACAACCTTATCGAATCTTAAAACCCGTCATAAATCTTAGAATTTCACTATGATTATATCTAATTCTTGTTATCATCAACAACTAGGAATATTTATCGGTGAACCTCGAGGATTTTGACCACTTTCATCCTAGTTCTTTTTCTTGTTTTCTCTCCCCACTTAGTCCACTCATCAAAGGTAAGTAAATTCACATCCCCCTTTTTACCGCTTTATAATTTTTGGGGCGTTATGCGTTCACAACCAAATTTATTATTGCTTTACAAAACAATTCCAATATATGCGTTATTGAAATTGCTCGATTAGTTGATACGTGTGAATGTGATAATGTGTTTACTTTTTGCTGTGGTGGTTGGTATCTCATCCTCATCCTCATTAGCATGATTATACGCCGTCGGAGTAAACCGTTATCAATACGATTCGATTGAAAAGACAACCTTATTTATTGTTATACTGGTTGTAGTGATTTACAATTATCGTATGGAATTGTCTTTTTACTTATTATATATACTCAAAAACTGTGGTTTACTTGCTCAACTTTATGTTGACAAAAATATATATTTTCACGCATGATGCAGGTAGCTTTATCGGATGAAGCAAGTATTGGAAGTTAGATGAGACCTTAGGTTGATTAACGAATGAAGAACACTCTTACTTTAAGTCATTGATGTTTCGAATATTTAAATGTAACGGTATTTCTTTTGAGACGATGTTTTTGCTTTGAAATCTTGGTATACGAATGAATAATTTAGATATTGACACGTGTATTTTTCTTAGTGTCTTTTGAGCTATGATACAATCAATGTCGCGCCCCGGCATGTTCCGCCGTAGGTTGGGGTGTAACATAAAGCCCTGGCACCCCCATTTTTCCAATATTACTGTAGTTGACACTTTAGGTGTTTGAGGTCCTTTTCATGCATTCAAAGTTTTTAATCAAACATACTGAATATAATTGTAGCAATTCGTAGAGAAATAGAAGCAGAGTTGAGTCGAGGAACAACCGTAGCAAACGGATGAAAGATGACAGCTTAGGTCTCAACTTCTGATGTTACTCGGCTGAGCAACCCTTAAAAAATTACTGGAACAAAAAGTTGGTTCGCGAGACCTTATCCTACCACCACGATCTTCTAGACAAGACATGCAAGCCACACGATATCGGATCTGTGAGTTGCAAACGGAAAAGAAAGATAAAAACTTGCAATTCTGTCAGATCTACGGTCGACGGTGATGGTGATGGTAGACTGGTAGTATTCTAGCCGGAGACTACACTTGGCTTTTCGTCTAAAATGATGGTGTTAATGTTCTTGCCAGCGATCGCGCTTAGCTCTCTAGGACCGATATGTTTTTGTTTTGTCGGAAATAAGCCGTTGATGACAGTGACACGATTATTTCAAGAGGGCCGTGTGGGGTTTGTGTGGTCGGACTGACTTTCGATGACGTCTCTGATGATGCAAAGTGTTTGTACATTTGCTTTACAAGTCTATATATATATATATATATATATATATATATATATTGCTTCATATTACTTATATACATTAAAAGAAAACTGTTTGCCTAGTACTCCATGCCTAAATGGTTGTACATTTGCTTTACAAGTCTGTATATATTACTTCGTATACGAATATGGTTTCACACCCCCGCAAGCCGGGGATCGAAATACTAGTTAATCATTTATTTCTCATTATATTATTTACTTAATATATAAAAATAGTCATACTCACCATCATTTTCAAACTTTTCCTAAACATTGCGTGTGTTTACATAAATTAAATCTTAAATCTTCACACAAATAAAATCTTAAATCTCCATATTATAGCAACTCGGGTTTTAACTTATTATTTTATTAACCTCTACCTGACCCGTTTTCATGTTCGGGTTATTTTTGTCAATAAAATGTCACGTCGAGTTATTTAATTATTATAATAATTTGTTTAAATATTTAATTAATACATATATATATATATATATATGTATGTATGTATGTTTCAAGACATTACCATTTCACCCCTAAACTAAAACTATTATCCCATTATGTTTCCATCTTCTTAACTCAGGGACTAAAATGAAAATATTATATATTAATAGTATTATGACCCATCCTTGCCTCGTTTACCCGATTCAAACCCAAACCCCCTAGTTTACACTAGATCTTAGCTTAGACCTCAATTCTCGCCACCAACAAAGAAATTGAATCAAAATCTATTTTATTCCTTCCTTAATCGGCACACTGACGATGGTAATTACGTTAAGACGATCAAATATGATTCGAATTGCTAACTATCATTACTCGTTAACCATTATACAAGATATTAGACATTATAACTCAATTAAAGTTGCAGAATTAACTCTTATACCATCTCGATCGTAAACCTTAATTCGATTAAGTTATCATCGTTGTTGATCTATGTTTTTTGATCGTCATTGAGCCGGCCCTGTTCGTACTAAATTAACCATCATATCATCAAGGTTTAAGGTAATTAATTATATCATCTTGTTCGTCTTTGCACATGGAACGTTTCCCCAAAGGTTAATCGGCCAATTGATTAACGAATTGGCTGATTGATCTTTTTAGGGTTCTTGATTAGACTGATTCTTCTAAGTGTTGATTATTTCTTTTTTTGTTTGGTGATTATAACAACTGATCTGATACATCAGTTGGTTTAAGCGTGCGTGTATTGGTTGCAAGGCTGGAGGGTGCGGGTTTGAATCCACTCCAGCCCGTTTTTTGCCCTGTATATTTTTTTGAAATTATAAGATTAATATATTAGTTATTTTAATTATTAGAAATACAATATAATACATATAAATATCATAATTTATTAATGTTGTATCTAAAACGACACCTTAACTAATCGTTTTTTTGAACCTTGGTTAAAAGTATATATATGTGTGTGTGTGTGTGTGTGTGTATTTATACGGGAGGGTTATCCTAAAAATAAGTAGTTTCCTAAAAAGACTGGGAATAAATCACAACCATTAGATCATGTTAATAAATGGTTGAAAATTTAAAATTACCAATAACCGACATAGTTTACTAGAATTACTATTTAATCATTATAACCAACATAGTTTCCTAGAATTATTCTTTTACCATAATTTGTAATGCCAAATGTCAAAAATTTGTTGGTTTTTACCATTCCTAGGAAATTCCTTATTTTTATTTGAACCATTTTCTATATATATGTATACTTAGAATATCATGTTAGTTAACATATCGTGTTTTATAAAAATATATATATTTTATATATTATTATTATTATTTATTTATTTACAATATTAATTTAACAAGAAATCTTATTTAATAATAAAAATATATTATATATATGTAAATTAACTAAGTTATTTTATGTATTGTATAACTTTTTCATATTTTAGCAAGTATTATTATTAATAAAATATGATATTGAGTAAATTAAAAGATCAATAAACTAAATAAGTTTAAATAATATATAATAAAATAATGATTAACCATCGATCTCTCGAAACCAATCCTTATGTTCGTTTCGTATGTAATCTTGTATTAGGTTTTATCCTAAATGCGTGAATCGCCAATCTTCATTCTTATTATCTTGTTATTCCCGTTTGCTCATCTGATAAGGTGAGTATCTTACTCCCATATTTTTACTTATTTTTTATTGTTTTGGGTACATATGCGTTCGTAGATACTTTATTACTATATATTACTCATCTTACAACTGTTAGTAACGTGTGTTTAACAATTTATGCCTATTGTGTTATATGCTTGTATGCTTTTCTTGAATACATTTAAGAATAAGTATATTTTAAACTTCTTAACAATAAATAAAATTAATATAAAATATATATATATATATATATACACATAGAAAGAGAAAAGGGTTCAAGTAAAAATTAGGAGTTTCCTAAGAATAGTGAGAAGCATTAGCTTTTTGACATGTGGCATTACAAATTATGGTGAGTGAACAATTCTAGGAAACTATGTCGGTTATAATGGCGAAAAGAGTAATTCTAAGAAACTATGTCGATTTTGGTAATTTTAATCTCAACCATTGATTAACATTATCCAATGGCTATGATTAATTCTTAGTCTTCTTAGGAAACTACTTATATTTAGGATAACCCTTCCCTATATAGGTACCCGCGTGATGCGACGGAGGCGACAGGTTACAACTTGATTCTCGTTTATATTTAAAACCACGCATTGCGGCAGGGTTCTTCACATGTAGATTTACAATCTGTTCACGATTAATGTGCTACAAAGCAATAATAAACATCATAATCATTGTTCTTAAAAAGTTTAGGATATACATAGTCTACCCAATGTAACACTAAGATTTTACAATTTTTAGTTACAACATTATTTCCACTCATAAGACTTCGGTAACTATTTAAAAGATGAAAAAAATGCCAAAAGTTGGAAACTAAGATTCAGCTCTTAATTTATTACTAAAATTCCGTATTTACTAAACAAAATGTCATTTTTGTCACTGTTTCCTCCAACTGCTCCTTTCCCATTAACTGCAATAAGCACCAACCATATATAAGTGTTGCCCCACTTGTGTAGCAAACTAAATAATATTTGTTTAGAAAATATCAGGATCATTTAGGCTGCAAAACGGGCCAACGTTAGCGCGGTGAAAACAAGCTCGCGTCAGCATGGTGAAATTATTAATAAATAAATGCTAGGAGTATCAAAACAGGCCGACATCAGCGCAATTAAATTATTATTATATAAATAAATCTATAGTTAAGTTTGAATACCATTAGTGCATACTGCGGTGCTGAGCTGGCAAATAAAAAATTGAACAGAACAGGCGTGTGTGCATACCTCATACCATGTGAACTTCAAACTGTCACTTGTAGCGACCGCTCTTATTTAGTGCTGAGGTGGAATGTGTATCCATGAAAATTATGACAACAGGTTGCTGCGAAAATATTACATTAGTAAATATTTTAGACACAAAAAAGATATAAAAAGTATATCTATGAAACTTATAAAAAAACTTACTTTTTGGGCATTTCTTGATCGTTCTCCAGCTTAATTCATTGCAATATTAAAGCCATCTACATCAACTACCAACCCTGTTTCTTCTACCATCAACGTCACGAGCTCCCCAAACAAAGCACTAAAAAATTTCAATTAAATAAGAAACAAACTTAAAAATCTGGATAAATGTATTTCTGCAAATGACTGTTCACTTAATATACATAGCAATATATAAGAGTAAATCATGTTAATTTTTGTGTACTATTCCAAACTTTTTTGCAAGGGTTAGTCTGAGATTTATAATGTTTGGTTGATTCAATTAGTCAGGAGCCGTAGGTTTTGAATTGGTTACTGGAAAACTGCCAAACCGTAAGAGAGTAAATACGATTAACATGATCTTTTGGCGAGACCCAGTTGTTTAATTTCAGTTCTTTATTCTAAACTATAAACCAAACCAACCCGTGAATCTGAATGTCGTGTCCGGTTCATGTGTGGTATAATACGATTCGGCTTCAGGTCTTGTTCTAATCAAATTTTGGATTCACGTTAAACTAGACCTGCGAGGTTGCGAACAGGACCCGTTTAACAAATTTTTTATAAACTTAGTTATTGAAATAAGATAAAAATGTAATGAACCATAAAAATGTCTTGTTTTTGTTTGATTAGATTTTTATCTAAACCATAAACCACACCATCCAACAAATATGAAGGTCTTGTTCGGTTCATGTGTAAGATACGATTTACGGTTTCAGTTTAGGTCAAAATTTTCAGTTCATATTAAGAAGGACCTCCCAACCAGCAAGCACAACCCATTTAATAATATATTTCAAAACACTAAAAAGAAAAAGAAAAGAAAACTGGGTGATAACTCGATGAAACAGGCCTAAACAGATACACTTACATGGGACTCCCGGTGATCTTTTTCTACAGCTTGTCTAGTCCCTTTTCTTTTAACTTCTCAAACCCTCAACATCTTGAAACATAATATGTTAACAACAAGAGTTCTGTGAACACCAAGATGCATTTATAAAAAGAAACAGAAAAACTATAGAATATAAAAATACAATAACTTATAAGGAAATGTTTTAGAATAATGATCAAAACAGTTCAAAACATGGTTCCAATACCTCGTCTTACAATCCTTCAAAAAATAGTTCTTTTACACCACCTGTTGTAAAATTTATCAATATGCTTGTGTTCATTTATATTCGTTCATTAACATTCTAGATAAACAATTTGTAAACACAAACAAGCTTTAATGAACGTAACGAACATAAATCAACATTTACATCAACGAACTTCCCGTCAAACGGTTCACTTCGTTTACAGGCCTAATTTGGATGGTAGGTATGATTACATTATATATGTATTACAATTAAAACATTTTATATAAATAAGGTGATATAAAATGCAATTTCCAAATTAATTAAACTTTACCTCCAAATTTAAGATAAGACAGAACCCAAACAGACCTAGCCTGTTACACAAGTAAATTATCAATTAATAGAAAGAAGAATGCACAATCTCCATATGTATTCTATTAAACTGTAAAGAACCAAATGACGGTAATTTCTAGAGCTGCTAATAATTTAAGCTCCACATGCAATATGTAACATCTATAACCATCTTTATAAGTTTTTAATCGCCTAATACATATTATGCTTTTTGTAGAATAGAAAAATAAAGAAAGAAAAGAAACTTGTTCAAACTGTCAAACCGAACCATTTTGGTCGTTGGTCATGCCATCTGTTAGTTTGTGGCTCAAGCTGTAGTTAATAGTTCAGCCAAAGGTTTTTTCAAAACCAACCCAATCTAAGTTTTCCCTAAATTAATAGCAAATAATTGAGTTGTTTCATTTGAATATTTAGAAGAAACCAATCAATTTAAACAAACATGTTAGTAATAAATCTATTAAAAAAGAAAATGCATTACTAAAACCACAAATTAACTTGAGTACAGTTTCGTAAGGACTCGAGTCCATATTTCTCCTTATTTCTAAACTTCTAGAAAAGCAAATCATATAACCAACAAACTAACAACGAAACAAATCATAAACAAACTGGCTCATTATTTATGCCCACAACAAGTTGACTAATCATGTTTTTCTAGTGGCTTGAAAGGATTCAATAATCTTAAAACCTTGGGGTTTGATAGACGTTTACTTGGAAAACTTTTTCAAGAATCCAGCCAGCCTCATCTTGTATTGATCGTAAATGAAGAACACAACGAAGGCAAAAGAAAATATTGTAAGAAACATAATATAATTTGTTTAGTCATATATATACTTATAACTTAGATATTATATAATACATGCCCAACTCTTTAATACAACGCAATTACAGCTTTGAGTTTTAAAATCGAAAGATTCCTAGCACACTATTTTGACCCATAAAAAGTCAAATGAACCAAGTTTCAAAATTGATCATAGGCTTTTTCTGATCCATACTTTTCAAAATGACCACAAAATAACCATTTTGCCCCTGATATCAAGAATCTTCCTTTTCAGCTTTTTGTAAAGCCATATCCACGATGACTAACTCCAAAAAGATGCAATTAAAATCAATAAAATGCCAAACAAAAATTTATAAAATTTAGGGATGAAATCCAACAATGGTGTATCTTCAATGTTGTCAAGTCTCTCTAGCCTATGTTAATAAACAAGTCTTCGGTTTGACCTGTTTAAAAATGGCAAGACCCGTTAACCCATTTTTATTTCAGTTTTTTAAAATAAAGTTTGATTTTCCTTTTTATTCGAGTGTTTTAAAATGCAACGTCCCGAAATTTCTAAAAATAATATTAATTATATTATTTAATATCGGTGGGAAAGTTTACTCGGGTTAGTGGAGAAATAATATAATAAAGTAGGAGTTATTATGAGTTAGGCCTGTGCTGGGTTAAGTAATATGGGTGATGAACTTGAGTTAGAAAGGAAGGAAGATAGACCATGGGCTCAAGCCCATGACCCATAATATATAAACCATAATCACCCATTAATCCTTTCATTTTCACATATTCCATACACCACCCAAAACACACACTTAGCTCTCTCTCATCCTACTTTCTCTCGCTAGCCAAAACCAAGAAGCAGAATCGATTCCCGAACAGAGGTAATGATACTATGATATTGTATGGATCCAAAACCGTTAGATCTAGTCGCGAAACGACGAGCCAACACCATAAACCGTTAAAGTCACGAGGTCCGGATGGAATCGGGTATAAACCGATCAAAACATGAGCATAGGGATCACCATAGCTTAAATCTGGATCGAAGGGGACGCAAAACGGTGAAAACGGTGGTGACACAAGCGAGATCTCGCTTTTCCGGCGAGATCCCGTTTTTCCGGCAATGGCGGCACCGGAAAGGCAGCTGATACGAGGTAACGAAAGTCAGATTCTTTAGCGGAGACTTAACGAATTAGGAGGCAATTCGTTATAGGGAAGACAACGAAATGGAAACGCTTCGTTATGTAATTCGCTAAGCAATTCGTTAAGGAGAAGTAACGAATTAGTGGTAATTCGTTATATTGATTCGCTAAGGAAAAGTAACGAACTAACTTCAGTTTGTTAAGCAGTTCGTGATGATCATTCGTTAAAGTCAGTTCGTTATGGAAAGCCAGTTCGCTATGTTAAGATGACGAATCAAGTGATTCGTTACTCATCCAGTTAGTTATTACGATAAGATAACGAATCAGATGATTCGTTATTCACCCTCTATTCAGATAACGAATTAGGTTGTGCTCTGAATAACGAATTAGACATTAAAAGCAATGACATAAATGGTCCCTGGATGTAAGATAGAATGGTTTAATTACATAGTAACCCTTGGACTTTATTAATTTATGAAAGATACCCTTTAAAGGTTAATGAGTAACGATTAACTTACCGGGTAAAGATTTTATGAAGTAAAACCGGCTTAGACGTTTAAAACTAATTAAGTAACAGTGAGAACGGCTAGAGCGATGTTTGATATTGTGTTTATTAAACAGTAGTCGCGCACAGCAAAAGTAGGAATAACCATTAACGGAAGACGTAACCGAGTTCAGGTGAGTTTCTAGCCCCACTTCCTTGTTATGTTTTCGGAGCTGTGTGCATACTCTATGTGAAGGGTGAATACACTTACCTTAAGTGGTAAGTGTATGCTATAATGTTTGATACGATATATATATATATAGATGTTATGAATAGACGTCTGTCGATGCGTGAACGATCTTTGGATATTGCACGTGTCGCCAAGGAGTGTGAATGCTAAGTGGTTATAAGTGTGTGTACATATATTATGATGCAACTTGCTTTTTTATGTAATGACGAACTGATAGTGAGTGTTTTATAGATAAGTAGATGTAGAGTGTGTTAGAAGTGGAGAGGGATTTAGTAAGGGTGTTAGTGGCATGACGATAGTACGTGGTAGGGTGAGCCTATACGTGCCTTCGTTGTTAAAGTGGCATAGCGTGAGTGCGTGGTAGGGCAAGCCTATACATGCCTTCGTTATAAAGCAGCATGACGTTAGTACGTGGGAGGGTAAGCCTCTACGTGCCTTCTTTAAATAAGTGGCAATACGTAAGTACGTGGGAGGACAAGCCTCAACGTGCTCCCGTAATCAAGTGGCTAAGCTGTAGGGGTAAGTAAGAGGTTAGTGGCGAGGTGAGCAGGTTAGATGGACGACTATGCGTCTTAGGACACATATGTATATTTATAAATGCATGAAGTGGTTGTATGGTAAGTTGCTTGACTAACTAGAACTCACTCACCGTAGCTGACTTTTAGTATGCACGCAGGTGGTCAAACTAAGGAGCTAGCATGAGGACGACACATGGCATGGAATGAACGGCAGGCACCTGAAGATGGAAGAAATGATGTTTAAGATTAAATGTTTTGTAACGAATGATTGAAGTTAACGTTTCCGCGAAAAATTTTAATTAACTCTAATTGTAAGAACTGTGTTTATGAGTAAATCCGACGTTAAAGTTGGGCTACCGGGTTCTGGGCCTTATATAAAATAAGACTAATAAGTTTACCAAAATGGACTTGTGTTGATACGAGTCATTTTCGGAAAAACAAACAATACCAAAACGGGTTCACCCTTCTTTTAGCAAGGCTAAGAATCCAACCACCCGACTTGTTTTAACCCAAATAGAAAACTGCTAAGTTAAAAATAAACTCTAAGCCTCAGATTAAACCACACCTTTCTAACCTCCTTCAAGCCCTTCATTATTCAACAAAGAGGATCACTAACCATTGGAATAATTAGCAGATGAAAGGTTTAAAAAAGTACACAAAGTATTAGCAGAAAGTACAAGTAATAACTAAAAATCCCAAAATCTTGCTTTTGGTTTCACGGTTTTAGTTTCGGTTTAGATTTAGTTTTTTTCTGTTTTAAGTTTCTTTTTTGGTTTCAGACTTACGATTTTTGGTTTCGGTTTAGATTTAGTTTCTTCGGTTTTAGTTTCGGTGTGGTTTGAGTTTTTCAAGTTTCATTTCAATTTATTTAGGTTCTTTAGTTTCGTTTCAGTTTATTAGGGTTATTTTGATTTAAGTTTGGTTTCGTTTTTTATATTTTGTTTTGGTTCGGTTAAGTTATTATTCGGTTTTGGTTTTGGTTCGGTTGATTCAAACCAGATTCATATATTAAGCTTAAAAATTATGTTGTTTTCCAACTATCAATCAAATCTTTCTATACTAAATAAAAAAATTACCGGTTGTATTCTAACCTTTCCCGCCGGCAATCAAATTCCATGGTAGAAAGACTTCAATCACTAAAGCTAGAAAGTTGGTTTTCCACGTAAATCACATTGCTAAAGAACAAATTTGCACGTCAAAAAAAAAGAATCACAAAATGTGTAAAAAAGTCACTTTTTATCTATTGTTAGTGGTAAACTAAGCAGTTAACGAAGAAAATTATCGGATATCAGTCAAGGACCGATATTTAAGATATCGCTTTATAACGGCAGGATACTGTTAGTGGTAAACATGCTTAACACATTATGTATAGTCTGTGATGAAAAAAAAACTCTAAATTTGTGTAAATATAGTATGTGATGAAAAAAACTCATCAACACATTGTGAAGCCAGAGGAATCAAAGTCAGACCTGTTACGAATTTTAGATGTCATTATTATGCTCAAAACAAATTTTAGATGGGATTTTGAAGATGGTACAATTTCAGCAACTTAAAATTAAATTTAAAGAATTAAAACCACTGTAACAAATTTTAGATACCATTACTATTATGCTAAGAACATCCAAGAACAATGATACTATTGAAACTCATAGGCTGAAAATGACACATACCTGCATCAAACTCCAAGCGGCGTCAATTGGTCCATTTAAACACCAATTACAACTTCAAAACACGGATATAGATTAGTCTCAGTTGATTATCATCATTAAAGAACACAAATAAACCCAAAAACATACCTCTAGAATCTTGATCGGAACCCTAGGCCGACGGTTCTTCACCCTTTCTCAAATCTAACCCAAACCGAATGTAAATTTATTCGATTGCTACTCCCATTCATCGATTTCATGGGTAAATCTTTTTCGATTTGACTCTTTGAGGCTAGGATGCTATTTAGGGTTTCATGTTCATGTTCAATTTCTCTCTGCAACTCTCTCTCCACCCTAGATCTCGTATATGTATATCTGGTCTCATGTTTTGAAGTTTTAAATTTCAAATTTTGATTTAGCAAGCCCTTTTTTCAACTTACAAGATATGCTAAAAAAAAGTTGTACACCATGATTAGATGGGTTGTACCTCTTAATTTTAAGAGTTTTTGGTAAAATTACCAATATGCCCTTCTTATATGTATTATAATATAGTATAGGAATATATATATATATATATATATATATATATATATATATATATATATATATATATATATATATGAATATCTTAAATATATATTAACGAAACCTTCCAAAATTTTCTCAAGCCATCAAATTGTTTTATTTGTACATAAAGGTTTTTGACCTGAATTCATGGGCATGTGTCTCATCAAACCCAGATAGCCTGTAAACGGGTTATAAAATCTCATTAAACAAAAAATTAATCTCACCAAATATTTGATATAAAAATCCTACAGAATAGAGATGTACTAAAAATTAATATCAGATTCTTTTTTCTAAAAAGATATATTATTTATAATTAAGAAACAAATTTATAGTAAAAAAATAAGCAGGTTATGGGTCTTACCAAACCAGATAGCTTTTAAACCAGGTTATAACATCTATTTATTTATGAAACCATTTCATAATAAAATCCTAAGTATATTATTAACTTCTTTACAATAAATAAAATTAAAATCCTAAAACATATATAAATATTAGAAACACATAATGTAAACAACCCCGTAATACGAGGGATAAAATCTGATATCTATAATATATATAAACGAAAGGTTTAAAAGCTCTCTGGTTGCTTCCTACATTCTCTCAAGCCACCATATTGCATTATTTGTAATTGAAGGCTTCTCATTCATTTGACCCGAATTCACGGGTGTGAGTCTCACCAAACCTAGATAGCCCTAAAACGGGATATAATATATCATTAAATTAAAAATTTATATCACCAAATATTTGATTTGAAAATCCTATAAAATAAGGATATACTAAAATTAGTATCCGATTTTTATTAAAAAAATATATTATTTTTAATTAAAAAAAAAAATTATAATAAAAAATAAGCAGCTGATGGGTCTCACCAAATCCAAATAGCTATTAAACCGGGTTACAACATCTCATATATTGTTGAAACCCTTTAATAATAAAATCCTAAGTATATTATTAACTTACTTGCAATACATAAAATGAAAATACAAAAGATTATATAAATATTATGAAAGAATAATTTAAAACAACCCCGTAATACGGGGGGTAAAAACTAGTATATATATATATATATATATATATATATATATATATATATATTTATATATATATATATATGGGTGATATCTAGAGAGAGCGCGCGCGCTCATCTTAAAGAAATAACTAATAAAGATTAATTTTTAACTTTTTTTAAAAATATTTTTAAACTTTTTTCCCTTTTTCTAATAATTTGATATTGTTCAATAAAAAAACTGTTGATGCAATGCATATGTGTAATAATGTGTATTGCATATATACGATAGTGTTTTATTGCATATAATACAACACAATTGCATTATACAATACCCACTATTGAATATATGCAAATACAACACTATTTTTTGTACGTAATCACACTATTGCATATATGTAATACAATACTAATGCACATATGCAATATAACGATTTTTTATGCATATAATATAACAATATTGCGCATATACAATGCAAACAATAACATATATGCAATTAAACACTATCCACATATAAAATACACACTATTGCACATATGCAATGAAAAGAATGCTAATGTATTGCATATGTGCGCTACGAGTTTTTTTTTTATTATTTTATTATTTTTATATTTGTTTTCTGGTGAAGAATAACTATATATAAGAACGATGAAAGAAAAAAAATGTAAAAACTTTTTTTAAACAAAATTAAAAATATATATTTATTAGTTTTCTATTTCTCTTTAAAAATGATTTCTCTATTGATTATCTCTCTCTCTCTCTCTCTCTCTATATATATATATATATATATATATATATATATTGTTAGGGCATGAATTTTATGCCGAGGATCCATTATTCTAGACTGTCTTATGGATAGATTATCCTTCAGATATGTCTCAAGTTATAAAGGATCGAGGATCCTCGGTATTATGTGTTTACTAATAATTGTATATGAATGGTGATGTGTTAGCCAGGTATAACTACTATGTGACTGAGTCTACCTCAAAGTTCACTACTGGAAGCTCCCAACACGTGGTCAAAGAACGTTGAAGGAGTTGTGGACGAGTGGCAGATTATTAGGAAATATTGTTAGTTATTATTTTCTTTATAGTCGAGATATCGGATCAGTTAGGACTCACTTGTATTCTCACACACTAGAGCAAAGCTTAAAAATCTCTCTAACACTACACACGAGCATTCACTTGTACCACTGATCGTAATCTCCAAAACATTTGTAACCTTTTTGATATTAATAAAGTGCCGGGGTTTTTTTTCCTTTGATCTAAACAAGATCAAGGGGTTTTTCCTCGCGACAAATCATGGTGTTTATTCTAATTTCATTCATACAATCGTTGTTAATATTATAGCACTATACCTCAAAATTACGAATTTGGATACATTATCCTTAATATTTTTATCCAAAACAATTTGGCGCCCATCGTGGGGCAATTGGTGCTATAATCCAGAAAATACCCTATCAATTTTCAACCTTTTTCATCAATACCACTTTCAATGGCCTCGTAATAAACCTCTGCTTCGTCAACCATGCCATCTTCGGCTCCTCTCTCCTCAAGAACTTTGCCACCGATGCCTCCTCCAATCACGGGAACAACAAGGGCTGCTGCTACTGGAAGCAAGACACAACTACCAGTCTTCCAGAGCTCGAAAACTACTGCTGCCACTTTGCTAGTTAATACTAACAATGATGTTTCCAATATGTTTTCGCAGGTCAAAGCATACATGGAGCAGCAGAACAAGACTAACCAGAGGATCATTCGAGAGATCGAAGACCTCAAGAGGACTAAGAGGCCGACAGAGGATCAGACTCCTCTGGTGCCTAGGATGCTGGATTTTAACACTCCGGCACCCTTAGCTCAACCGACTCAAGGATCATCCATCCTTAAACCGGGGTTCATGGGTCAACTAGCTCAAGGATCCTCAACTTTTCAGCAAGGATCATCCATCCTTCAACTGGGGTCCATGGGTCAGCTAGCTCAAGGATCCTCAACTTTCCAGCAAGGACCATTGATCCTTCAACCAGGATCTTATGGATCATATCCTCAAGGATCCTTCAACTCTCAACCACTGGGATCCTTTGTCCGTAATCAAGGATCCTTCTTCCAGGATCAACGATCCTCAGGGGTTCAACATCAACGGTCCTCTGAGATCCATGAAGGGGATATAATCCCCATGCAAACCATAGCTTCGAGTGGACCAACTCCCATAGCAGACACTTCTTACCTCAGCCAATCTTCTGGAATGCCGACCTTTACACAACAGAGAGGTAACATATATGATCCTATATCCTTAAATGCTAACCGTGGTTCCATGCCAGATGCAAGAATCAACCAAGCTATGGCTAAGGAACTGTAGAAACTTAAGGATATGATATCCAGCATACCAAGGGTGATCCGTCGAATTCCAGAGATACCTGAGGGAAGCCACAAATTGTCCAGCTTTGCTCCACCAATCTGTGACTCGGAGATCCCTAAACGCTTTCAAACCCCAACATGAAAGTGTATGACGGGACCACTGATCCTGAAGGGCATGTAGCCCAATACAGTGAAAGGATGGAAATCAATCCAATTCCTGAGAGGCTCAAGGAGGCTTGTCTGTGCAAAGGTTTTGGGGCTACACTATCAGGATCTGCTTTGAAATGGCTGCTAAGTCTTCCTCCTTTTTCTGTTACTTTTTTTTTCACACTTAGTTAACTTGTTCAAAAGTCAGTTTTCCTATAGTAGGAAATTTGAGAAGTTAACTAGTGATTTATACCGAGTTATCCAACCTAGTGATGAATCCCTTAAGGATTTTTTTACAAGGTTTGGCAGGGAAGCTCTAGAAATCCCCAATCTTGACATGGCTATCGTTGTTGAAGCATTCAAGATGGGAATTCAGAAGAGCTCCCCCTTTTATGATGATCTTATGATGACTCCTTGCAGGACTTTTGATGAAGTAAAGAACAGAGCACTAAGGTTCATACAGCTGGAAGATGACAAAAGGATCCAGGAACGGTTAGGGGCTCAAACAAAGCAAGAATCCCCTAACAAGAATAAAGGATCCTCATACAGAAACAACAATTCGAAACCATACTCCAAATTCAACAATCAAAACGTTGAGCTGTTGAAGAAGGAGATGATGATGATGATGATGATGATGATGATGATGAGGATTACCCCAGCATCTCAGAATATTGCTTCTTCGTAGATACCCATGGCTTGATTTGTGCCATGAAGGATCTAGGGAAGAAGGCAAGGTGAATGAGAAGTTAACAACCTTCAGAGACAAATCCAATTGGTTTGCTTTCCATGAGGATTTGACAACATGACGGACGATTGCATCGGTTTGAGGAGGGAAATCGGATACCTCCTAAGCAAGGGCCACTTTAAAAAACTGTTGGGAAGAAAGAAATCCAGGATCCTGAAGAAGTTCCTCAAAAAGAAACTCCGCCCCCACCAGATGCTCAAGTGATCAACTTCATTTCCAGTAGCTCAGAGATATGTGGAACTTCCTTCTCCGCAGGTAAGAGACTGGCCAAGGAGACCAAGTTGGATAACGGGGAACGACCGGTTATATCCACCACATCGACAACAGACAAAAGGATCTTCTTTGATGAAGAAGATAAATCAAGCATCCAGGATCCCCATCATGACGGTTTGATTATTACGTTGTTTATTTCTAACCATTATGTACACAGGATCCTTGTCGATGGTGGAAGATCGGTCAACATCATCCAACATGATGTCCTTCAGAAGATGAACATCCAAGATTCAGAGATCATCCCAAGGACGTCGGTGTTAGTCGGCTTCAGTGGCGAAACCAAGAAGACATTGGGGGACATCAAACTCCCAATATACATCGAAGGGTTGAATTCTTACCAAAATTTTTTTGTTATAGATAAGCTTTCTTGTTGCAATGTTATTTTAGGCAGGCCTTGGCTACATGGGATGAAGGCAGTAGCCTCTACTTACCATCAATGCATCAAACTACCAAATCTTTGGGGAGTAGTACGGATAGATGGTGATCAAGTCGAAGCCAAGAACTACTATTCTTCATCAATGAAGCCAGCTGCTAAACAGACGATAGCATAGCAACCACTGCAATATCCTAGGGACTTGCTGGAAGCTCGGAAAAAAAGATATAAAGGAAGTGTCCTTGGATCCCTATGATCCAGATGTGAAAGTGTTCCTAGGATCCAATATCCCTAGTGAAATCGAGGAGGATATAATATCCTTCCTAAAACGAAGAAAGTCTACATTTTCCTTCAAACCTTTAGACATGACAGGTATTTCTAATGAGGTAATTACTCACAAGTTAGGCCTTGATTTATCTGTTAAACACGTCCATCAGAAGCGAAGGAAATTCGCTCCTAAGAGGAACACAATCATACAAGAAGAAGTTGAAAAACTTATTAAGGCCGGTATGATCAGAGAGGTTAAGTATCCTTGATGGTTAGCTAATGTGGTTGTTGTTTCTAAAAAGAATGGAAAGTGGAGGGTGTGTGTAGATTTTACTGATTTAAACAAGGCATGCCCCAATGATCCTTTCCCGCTACCACATATAGATTCCATGGTGGATGCAATGGCAGGACATGAGATGCTCACCTTTATGGATGCTTCCTCTGGATTTCAACAAATTCAGATGGAACAATCCGATCAAGAGGATACGGCATTCATGACTCATACCGGCTATACTGTTATATTGCTATGCCGTTTGGACTAAGAAATGCAGGGGCAACATATCAAAGATTGGTCAACATGATGTTCAAGGATCAGTTAGGCAAGACTATGGAGGTCTACATAGATGACTTGGTGTTGAAGTCAAAGAGAGCTAAGGATCACCTCATAGATCTCGAAAAAGCTTTCAACATCCTGGATCAGTAACATGAAGCTGAATCCTTCAAAGTGTCATTTTGGTGTCAAAGCTGGAAAGTTCCTAGGATACATGGTGACCAAAAGAGGAATAGAGGCAAGCCCCGAGCAGATAGAAGCCATCATCAATTTAAAATCCCTTGTGAATTCTAAGGATGTCCAGAGGCTGACGGGAAGAATAGCTGCTCTCAACAAATTCATTTCTAGAGCCTCGAAGAAGTGCAAAGACTTCAATGACATCCTTAGGAAAAACAAGACGTTCGAATGCACAGAGAAACATGAAGTCGCCCTAAAAGCCTTAAAGAATTACTTATCCTCAGCACCAGCTCTAATGAAGTCTGTGGATGGAGAATCCTTTTATCTATACTTAGCAGTTTCAGGTAATGCAGTAAGTGTCGTCCTCATTAAGGATCGTGAAGGTGAACAGCACCCGGTATATTATGTAAGTAAAAGCCTCTTAGACGCAGAGGTCAGGTATTCTCACCTTGAAAAATTAATCCTTCCTTTGATTATGGCTTCCACTAAGTTGAGACATTACTTTAAAACACATACTATTATTTTGAGAACTAATTATCCTGTTAAGAATGTGCTTAGAAAAACGGAATTGTCAGGAAGGATGGCCATGTGGGCTGTGAAGCTGAGTGCATATGACATTTAGTATGAGCCGAGAACAGCTATTAAATCACAAGCAGTAGCAGACTTTGTGGTTGATTTCAGTAGTGACATGCAAAATGAAGCTAATTTAGAAGTCTAGCAACTAGAAGAAACCACGGATCCTTGGATCCTCTTCACAGATGGAGCATCCAACGTAAGAGGAACGGGATTGGGCATACTACTGAAATCACCACAAGGGGACATAATACCCCAGTCCATTGCATGTGCGTTTCAAGCCACCAACAATGAGGCAGATTACGAAGCACTTATCGCAGGTTTACTTTTAGCCAAACAGATGAGGATCAGGTATCTTCAAGTTTATATGGATTCTTTACTTATAACTAACCACTTTAACGGTTCTTATACCGTGAAAGGTGAAAATATGATCAAATAATTAGAAATTGTGAAGGTATTAGCAAAATCCTTTGAGTTGTTTAGTATCATACAGGTACCAAGAGAAGAAAATCTTGGGGCAGATGCCTTAGCGAATTTAGTCTCATCCTTGAAAGTTCCAGAAAATATGAAGATCTCAATCATCCATATACTCTCACCGGCAATAGGAGGACAAGAAGTTGGGGAGATAACAACTGACAAACAGATCGTACTTTGGGATCCATCATCCTCAAATAACAAAGGATCCTAGATCTTTCCAATCAAAAAATACATTTAATATGGAGAAATCCAAGCTACGGAGAATTCGAAATCCTTCAAACTCAAGGTATCACAATACATTTTATTACATGATATTCTATATAAAAAATCTCTTGTAGGTCCCTATTTGAGATGCATTGAGGATCCTGAAATACAAGAGGTACTCCTAGACTTCCACGAGGGCGATTGCGGCAACCACACAGGGGGAAGAGCATTATTCTCCAGGATACTTAGGACTGGGTATTTCTAGCCGACGATGAAGAAGGATGCAATGGAGTTCTCAAAGAAGTGTGATGCTTGTCAAAGTCATGCAAACATCCTTCATCAATGTATCCTATATCCTCTTCATGGCCTTTTATGAAATGGGGAATGGATATTGTTGGCAAGCTACCAAAGGCACCATGTGGAAAAGTCTTTTTTCTTGCTATGATAGACTACTTCTCTAAATGGATTGAAGCAGAAGCATTCGTACAAGTCCAAGAAAGGGAAGTCATATCCTTCATAAAAAGAAATATTATAACTAGATTTAGTATCCCATCTGAAATTGTTTGTGATAATGGATCCCAGTTTATTGGGAAAAGAACTACTAACTTTTGTGACAGTTGGGGCATCAAGATGATTACCTCTACTCCAGTGCATCCTCAAGCTAATGGTCAAGCTGTAACATTCGTTAATTTTCAAACCCGAAAACTTAACCCATTTTAAATTTTTGGTTTTTGTTCTTGCTAAATTCATATACTTTAATAATATTACTAATTAATCTCAATTTTCGTTATATGTATTTTATGTGATCATTTCTATGCAAATATACTTTTTACCATCCTTGTAGTATTGCATACTCATTTAAAGATAATTTATTCATGAACTTTTCCCATGCAAATCGTTAGAACAAATCTTGGATTATTATTATTACCATCTTTTTCATATGTTATTTTTTTTAATTAACTAATAAAAAAAGCAATTAATGTTTTAATTAAATAAAATTTACTAAAAGAGTTAAAACATTTTGAAAAACTTTAAAACCATTTTAATTTTTGTTTTTAATTATATTAAATATGATTAATTTTCATAAATCCCATAAGACATAACTACATCATATCTTCACTATAAAAGGAGGACAAATCCTCCATTATTTTCACACCTCAATCCACTATTTTCTTAAGATTAAAAGCACTAACAAGTAAGTTTTATAATTCCATGCATTTTATAGTGTTTGTTTTGATTTAATGTTGAATGCTCATAATTTGTTCTTCATGATCATGTTACTTTTATCATAAATATTTTATATTTTGGTCTTAAGAATCATTATGATTATGGATATCCAAAATAAACACTTTGTTTTTTTCTAAATCTTGGATCAAACCTAGTTATTGTGCAAGGACAAGCATGAATATATATTTATCTAAATCTTTTGATTTGTTGATCATCATAAACTTATATACTTTCTTTTAAATATAATGATTTATAAAAATTTCTTTTGTTTAAAATATTTTACAATAGATATAGTATACTTCATGTCTTTAAATTAATAATTTAGTAAATTAATTATTGTTTATTTTATTTTAACATAAACTAATATTTATAATTTCTTTAAAAGAATTTCATGCAAAACATTTAAGTTAATTAATTAGTAAATTAATTAATTATGTTACTAGAATAAACATAAATTGTTTAATCATAAATTGTTATTAATATTGTTATTAATCTTATATTAATAAGTTATAATTAGTTATTTACAAATCATTTTTCAACTAATAAGCATCAAATGATTGATATAAACTTTATTCATTTTTATTAAACTCATTACAAATCCCCAAGTCCCCATATGCCACAGGTTAACGAAATATGTATATTAAAATTAATGCCTCATTCCTAAAACTAATATTATTTAACTTTATAATCCCAATAGTTAGTCTTTAAATTTTGTATTTCCTTTATAATTCTAGTTCGTGACGTTCAATTGCTTCGATTTCATTTACGTACTTTCGTTTTTATTTCAAGTTTTCTTCAACATCAAGGTGAGTTTCTCACGCCCCATTTTTACTCTTTAACTACTTTTGGGGGTAGCACATATATCCTATTCAAATTACGATTTCGTTTATTCATTATTTACAAACTATAATTCACTACATGGACTTGTGTGTTTTACTTGTTACTTGCTCAAAATTACTTGCACATAGATTACTTCAATATAGTATGATCATATGCCCCCCCCCCCTTTGCACTCAAGAAATTTGTTGTTATGAGTGGAAAAGCCTCATTATCCGAGTACGTTGGTGCACCATCCCAACTGGAAAGGACCTTACTTGCGCTTATCTGAGTACGCTGGTGCACAATCCCAGTTGTAAAGGACACTACTTGCTCATTTACACTTGATCATGGAATTGTATGATTTTTATGTACGTATATCAAAACTTGTGTGAACTCACCAACTATTCATTTACTTGACATTATTTTATATATATGCTACAGGTACCTTTGTTAGAGGATGAAATAGATGAAGTCACTAGAAGTTAGGTTATTTAAATAATAAACAAGAAGACGGTTGTTTCGTTTCTTTCTCTTTGTATTTGTTCATTTGATAAACTTGTGTACTTGGGATTTGAATGAATTAATGATAATATTGTCACTTAATAGTGTCACATGTGTTTTGGGCAATCTGTACGTCACACTCGGGCGTATTCCGCTTTAGCTGGGGTGTTACACAAGCGGATCAATTATTAACCACAATGAACGGGGGTCCGGGGACAGCGCCCCTGGCAGCGGGGTTCTAGGGGTGGCAGCCCCTAGCGGGGTCCAAGGGGCAGAGCCCCTGGCTGGGGTCGAACTGTCTTATTTACATTAACTGTCTTAACACATTTTTCACTAAGATTTTAATTCATTTCTCAGCGAACTTAACTTTTGGCAAGCTTAATATTAAGAGAATTTTAACATTAGCTAACTTGCTGTTCAGCGAAGTTGACATTGGCGAACTTACTGTTCAGCGAAGTTAACATTGGCGAACTTACTGTTCAGCGAAGTTAACATTGGCGAAGTTCGACAGTGGCGAACTTAGCTTGCAGACGAAGTTGCTCAGCAGTGGTTACTGTTCGCCCTAAAACCCCTTAATCATAATCGTTTCATCGCTAAATCCTTGAATGCGATTTTACAAAACCCGCAAACGTTCTCATGTTCATTTCCGGGTAAAACTTGACCCGTAACAGCATAAAGCATGAAACTTTAAGGCTTAAACGCTTAATACTAGATCTAGGGTTTATTTTACATGAGCCGCACATGTTTGCAGGTCTGACGAGTTCGTTTTAACATCAAGTTGGCAACTTTACTTTTCATTTATATCCGATCTATACTCGTTCTAAGTTTCAAGACTAAACGTTTATAAAAACATAAACTTTAAAGGTAAAACGGCTTACCTTTATGCGTTCTTCGGTCTCGGTTAGCTCGCTTATGGACTCTAGATCTTGTGTATGGATTGTATAGCAAAGATCTACCAAAACTAACGTTCGCCCGATCCCGATTCACCCCTTTCTCACTCGCGGTCGTGTATGGTGGTGTAGGATGTGTGTGTTTTTGACTGCGTAGAGAATAAGATGGAAAGAAATGAGGGTTTAGGGTTTAAGGGTGGTTTAAGGGAGTATTTATACTCCTTAAAGCCCATGGACCTAAGGCCTATTCCCTTTAATCCATCTTAATTAGTCCAAGTCCATGATCTTTTCCTCATTAGACGTTAATTAATATTAAACACACGACAATTTAACGCAACTTTCTCTTTTTATTATTAGAATATTTAGGATGTTACATTCCTACAGCCAGAACAAGCATCCGTGATCCTGAAGTTAATAAAGAAATCCTTCTCGAAGACTTGGATACTGTTGAAGAACTCAGAGACCTAGCCAAGATCAGAATGACAGCTTATCAACTAAGGGTAGCTGGGGCATACAACAAGAGTATAAGGATCAGAAGATTCCAAGAAGGAGATTTGGTCTTGAGAAAAGCCTTCCAGAATACAACCAATCCGGCAGATAGGAAGCTAGCACCCAAGTGGGAAGGTCCTTATCTGATAGAGTCGGAAGTAGGAAAGGGGGCATATCATTTGCTCACTATGGAAGGCAATAGGTTATCAAGAGCTTGGAATGCTATCCACCTCAAGAAATACTTCTTCTGATCAGCATCTTATATCCTCTGAGGATCGAGTATCCTTAAAGGACCAAGGATCCTAAAATCGGTAATGTCTATCTGATCACTTATTCATTTAAGATTTTTATATATTTAAGGATAACATATTCTTAACATTTGTACTTTCCAAGCCTTGAGTAACAATGCAGGATTCTAGTATTGTCTTTGATGATCAAGAGGTTGGCCACCTCTCCTTTACATTTAAGGTACTAATATATTTCCCTTGGCCTAGCCCACGATTGGGTATGACCCCGATGGTCATATCCTACAAGGTTTAAAGGTTTTCACCTTTCTTACGAACTAGAGTTTCTACACTCTCGACAGTAGCGCACGTTATCCAACGTATAGACCGGGGCAGCGGGACCAGTACACGCTTAGTGGCTGACAATTTCGTTATTTCGGCTATATGGAGGATCCTACGATTTATGGTCGACGTACCATACCACCGGTTTATAACATTTTCATGTTATCTTACGTTTGGGACAGTCCCCAGTTTGGGCTTGTCCCTATTTTTTGGGCTTGTCCCCAGTTTGGGCTTCTCCTCAGGTTTGGGCTTGTCCTAGTTCACGGGCTTCTCCCCAGTTCACGGGCTTGTCCCAAGTTGCACGGGCTTGTCCCCAGTTTATTATTTGGGCTTGTCCCCAGCTTAACGGGTTTAACCCCGATTAATCTTATAAGCTCTTTCCAACAGATGTTCTAAGTCCTATAACAAGAATCAAGAATTATGGATTTAAAATCTTTATCTTATTTCTACAAGGATCACCGAAGGATCTATACTTATGATAACTTTGGTCTACTTAGACCTTGTGGTATGATTTCTACTTTGAAGTTTACACTTGTTTAACTAAGATCCTTATAAAAATTTTTGTTTAAGGATGTAAAATCTTTGAATTATTTCCTAAGGATATTATATCCTAAAAATTTTATAATTACTTTTCTTAAGGATACTCTATCCTAAAATTCTTTTTCAAGACTACTTCTTAAAACTTTCAATCAAACTAAAGTTATATCAAACAACTTTCGTACAATAAATAAACAAGCAAATAATAAAAAGATCATATTTATTAGAAAACTTACTTAATATTACCAAAATTTAACCTGGACTTCACCATTTGAAAAGATGGATAATCCATCTGGATTAAAGTAAGTTGTTAGTAACTGTTCATGAAGTGCAGGAAAATAAAACAGGGGCATCAAAGGCTTCATCCCCACAAATAGAGGATCCATCCGTCTTTGCTACCCCCAGAAATTGTCTTAAGGTTCATGGATCTTTTACCCTAAGTTACTATTGTCTGTTACAAACCATAACCATTATCCATAAAAACATAGCAAAATAAAAAATAACAGGCTTGGGCCTTGTCTTCATATCCTTCATCGCCCGTTTAGGCAGCTGCTTCACCCTCCGCTGCTGCTTCCTTGCCTTCTTCACCCTCGTCCGTATCCTTCACTCCACTCACACCTGCTCCACTCGCATCACCCATCTCACCTTCCTCTTCGTCCTCACCGCCGCCCAAATCAGCCAAGGATTGTTTCCACTGCACTATGTCCCATGAAGATTTGTCGAAGGATGGATCATTGGCTTCGATCACCAGCTTGATCCTGGCTGCAAGACCGATTTGGCTGCCCAAATATTCGCTTCATTAGTAGCACGGTTGATCTTCTCCTGCATTTGGACTGCAAGCGTGGATGCTTGATCCTCGGCTTGTTTCTTCTCTTTGGTCATCTTGGAAACCGCTTTGTCCTTTGCGACGGCCTTGGACCTCATCCCAACATGGGTCTCCTCATATTCTCCATATATCCTCTCATGGTGGCCTATAGCAGAGTTCACAGCCTGTATAAAAAAGTAAGACAAGATCAGAAGAATCCTTAATCTACGAACAAAGGTTAAGAGAATAAAGGATCCTTACGGCGGTCAGCATCTCGAGCAACTGTTTCTCAGTGTCAAAGGGATTCTCGGGATCAGAGCTTTTCTTCCTCTTTGCTCCTGACTTGGCTTAGGTTGTGACTGGACGAGGCTCTGATATCGGAGTGGACTTTGAAGTCTCCTTCTTCGCAAACATACAGTCGATATCTTCAAGTGAGAACTTGGATGTGGATTTTCCTGACTTCTGAGCACCTGTAAACAAGGATTCACATAGAAGTTTGCAATTATATTTTAATCAATATTGAATTTAGTTGTAAAGATTCTTACTTGACATGTTTGATTCTAAGTATGACTCCTCAAAAGCTTCAATAAACCTAGCTTGAAATGTTCTGATTGTAGGATCCAGTGCCAAGAATTTCTTGACTCTCTCTTCAACTCTAGGCAGCTCAGACAGCAAAGCAAAGTTTTCAACTACACAAGCAATGAAAAATATTAGTAAAAGAATCGAATATACTACCTTGGTCACCTAAGGATCCTAGATAGGCTCTTTCGGATCCTACCCTTTTGGATCCACTTTTTGGGAAGGTCGGGTCCACCCGGAATGGAATCCCTTTTTACAAAGAAAAATTGATTCTTCCAGAGTGTGTCATTCTGAGTAACCTTGGAGATAGGAATCACTTGATGAGATTTCGATTTAAAAACAAAAATTTTGGAACCGTGGGTAACTAGGGTGTACAGGTACGCTAACTCCGACAAGCCGAACTCAACACCTTCTTCCTCAATTATCCTTTCTACAGTATGAAGAACTCTCCATTACATGGGCATGGTCTGGATATAACTGATTCCCGTCAAGGTAAAAAAACTTTGGGTGAAATAAGGAAAAGGATATTTGAAACCTATTAAGAATGGTTGGGCCGGAAAACAAACCCGGTTCGTTGATATGCAATTACTGCGTTCTGTGGAATCGAAGGGTCGAAAAACGGTGTTGGCCGGGAAAAGTGAACGGATATCATCAACCTCCGGGTCCATAAAATTACAGATCTCGAAGGACAGGGCTTCAAGGATACCTTGCGAGTAGAGTTCGTCGGGTTCGGTGTGCTCAGAAGAGGAAGAGGATACAGAAATAGAAGACATGATCGAAAGAAAATGAAAAGAGAAGAAAGAAGGATACCTGAGTGACGACTGGATATGTGGTTATAAGACGGTTATGATCATCGCATATATAGGCGGCGTATAATTATGGGTTATTGATAATAACTCTCTGACACACGTCTAATCATCTTCTTTTTTATAGGGATTTGAATTTCAAAATGACAGCTGTGTTACACAGTCACCCGCCATTTTGGTGGAAATTGTTAGGGCATGAAATTTATGATGAGAATCCATTATTCTTGACTGTCTTATGGATAGATTATCCTTGAGATATGTCTCAAGTTATAAAGGATCGAGGATCCTCGGTATTATGTGTTTACCAATAATTGTATTTGAATGGTGATGTGTTAGCCAGGTATAACGACTATATGACTGAGTCTACCTCAAAGTTCGCTACTGGAAGCTCCCAGCATGTGGTCAAAGAATGTTGAAGGAGTTGTGGACGAGTGGCGGATTATTAGGAAATGATGTTAGTTATTATTTTCTTTATAATCGAGATATCGGATCAGTTATGACTCACTTGTATTCTCACACACTAAAGCAGAGCTTACAATTCTCTCTAACACTACACACGAGCATTCATTTGTACCACTGATCGTAATCTCCATAACATTTGTAACCTTTTTTATATTAATAAAGTGATGATCGACGATTTGTCATCACCCGAGGTTTTTTTCCTTTGATCTAAACAAGATCAAGGGGTTTTTCCTCGCAAAAAATCACGGTGTTTATTCTAATTTCATTCATACAATCGTTGTTAATATCATAGCACTATACCTTACAATTACAAATTTGGATACATTATCCTTAGTAGATTTTTATCCAAAACACACACACACACACATATATATATATAAACGAAAACCCAAAACTCCTAGGTGTCACGATATGGTCGCTCCCCCCATTTTTGGAGTCACCAGATTTGCTTGATTTTTAAATGGGGGCTTCTTATGTATTTCACCCGAATTCACGGGTATGGGTCGCACTAAACCCAGATATTTCTTAAACGGGTTATAACATCTCATTAAAATAAAAACTAATATCACCAAATATTTGATATAAAAATCTTATAAAGTATGGATATACTAAAAATTAATATATGATTTATTTAAAAAAAATGATATATATTATCTGTAATTAAAAAACAAATTTTATAGTAAACAAAATAAATGGGTCTTGGGTCTCACCAAACCCAAATAGCGTTTAAACCGGGTTATAACATCTCATTTATTTGTGAAATAATTTATTATCAAACCATAAGTATATTATTAACTTTCATACAATAAAAGAAATAAAAATTCAAAATATAAATAAATATTAGAAACAAATAATATAAAACAACCCATGTAATACGAGGGATAAAAACTAGTATATATATATATATATATATATGGGATGGTTCAAGAGAGAAATAATCTTAATGTGAGAAGTGTGAGAAGTGGATTATGGCCCTTGATTAGGAATGATCTATGGACTAAATTGAGTTTGGCATTATTGTAATTTTTGGCTCATGATTTTAATACTTTTTAACGAAAAAGGATATTGTTGTAATTTTGATTCTATATCAGATGTTGAAATATGTCTCACTTCACTCTTTCACTATCCATGATTTTCTAGTTTCCTAAATTGAAAAATTGAACTAAATATTTTTAAATAGGTTCATTTTAAACATGATTTCCAATTTCCTAAATTGAGAAAAATTAATACATTCTTTTAATTTTTCGATTCATGTTTTGCATATCGTTACTTTATTTCTAATTATCTATTTATAAAATATACATGAAACAATTTATCTACAAGATGTTTATTTTACAAACTTCTATCATTTACATGATTTAAAATAATAATTTGTGCATTTTTTTTAAATTGATCATCTAAATTATTTTTCGTTTTCTATATCTCAAAGCTGGTATATCAAAACTTATAAAATATTATTTACAATCAAGGTATTTTTCTTTCCTACATTTGTTATTCAAAATCAATATATTTACATCCTATACGGTATTTAGCCCTACAGAACCAATACAATATATTTACATCACGTAAAAACATATTTGTACACTATATATTCACATAACATTCAATCCTACACATACTACACAATATACTAACATCCTACACTACATTTGATAAGTTTTGTAGGATTGAATATTGTGTGAATATATAGTTCTTAAATATGTTGTGCATGTTGTGTGAGATTTGAATTTTGTGTGAATGTATAGTTCATAAGTATGTTCTTCATAATGTAAATATAGTGTATAGACTGTGTAGGGTTAAATGTTGTGTAAATATATAATATGTAAATATGTTGTGCATGATCTAAACCTATTTATATCCTACACAACATATTTACATATTATATATTTACACAACATTTAACCCTACACAGTCTATACACTATATTTACATTATGAAGAACATACTTATGAACTATACATTCACACAAAATTCAAATCTCACACAACCTACAAAATATATTTATATCCTACACAATGTTTGACAAGTTGTGTAGGATTAAATGTTGTGTGCATATATCTTTTGTTAATATGTTGTGCATGATGTAAATATATAGTGTAGGTTGTGTAGGGTTGAATGTTATGTAAATAAAAGTGTGTAAATATGTTGTGTAGGATATAAATATATGGTTCGTTTTTTTTTTTTTGACATATTAAAAGTAAATGAATTTTATATATTAATAAAGAAAGTCTTTTCATATTTTCTTTAACTTAAACAGATGTTTAATTAACGTTCAAACAATAGATGTAGTTAAATTAAAAATAATAATTAAATTAAATAGATTATATGTAACCTTCCATTTAGACTTAATAATTACCATAAATATAAAGATAACATTTGTCACTAATTTACCCTTGGTATTAAAATTAATGATAAAAGAAAAGAAAACTTGTGATTATTACAAAAGATTTCTCACACTTCTCACAATAACTTGACTTCTTTCTTAAACTTAAACATATATATATGGTTTAAGTTCAAGAAAGAAATCAAATTATTGCAAAAAATGAAAATAATGAATATGAGCCACTAGTTTTATTTTAGCTTTTAAATATTTAAAAATAAATAAAAAGATGTAAATGCAACAATAAATGCACTCTCTCTCTCCAATTATTACAACTAATATAACCATAATAAATCTCTCTCTAATTAATATATCAAACTAATTTAACTATAATAATTAAAAAGATAAAAACACTACTTTAGTTTTATTTTTTATTTACACATTCTTCATTTTATTCAACGTAAATACAATTTATTCATATAATACTATTCTTTATATAAAAAAAAAATAATTTTCACTCAATTTATTAGCATGTTTTTTAACACTAAATATCAAAACATAATATATATATTTTTTCAATTGGTATGCCTATAAAAATTATTGTCATAAATAATAATAAAAAAAATATCATACAAATGTGTACATTAAATGTAAACAATAAATATATAACCTACACAAAGTTATATGACCTACACTTGTTTTGAGCGATAAAAACGTACAACATACAAAAAGCATACAACTTACATATGTAATTCGACATCAACAATTATATAAACTACATAAAGATACACATATCCTACATATGCGTAGGTTATATGTTTTTCGTATGTAGGTATATGTTTTTTTATTCTTAGAACAAGTGTACGTTATATGTTTTTGTGTAGTTTGTATATTTTTTATTGACATTTAATGCACACATGTGTAAGATAGTTTTTTGTATTATTCATCACAATGTAACTACGTGTTGATGGATATTGATATGTTGAGTTTGAAGATATTGGTTTTGAATAAAAAGAAATTAATGTATGAATAAATTGTATTTGTGTAAGATAAAATTTTCGTGTGTAGGTTATATTTTTTTCGTGTGTAGGTTATATGTTTTCCTGTGTGTGTTACTTCATTGATGATAAATTTTGTGTGTAAGTTATATGTTTTTCGTGTGTAGGTTGTATGTTGTCTTATTATTAGAACAAGTGTAGATTATATGTTTTTGTGTAGGTTGTATGTTTTTTATTGATTTTTAATGCAAACATATGTAAAATAGTTTTTTTGGTATTATTCATCATAATGTAAGTATGTTTTGATGGATATTAATTTATTGAGTTGGAAGAAATTAATTTTGAATAAAAAGAAATTTTAATGTGTGAATAAATTATACTTGTGTAGGATAAAAATTCAAAACATAAAAAATAAGTTATAAAAATAAATGAGTTCTTAATATTTTCTAATTATTATAATTTATTAATTAAGTAGATAAGTATTATGGTTTATTATGTATATTAATTGAAGAAAGAGAATGATTAATATTTTCTTTATTTAGCTTTAAGCATTTAAAACTTAAAACAAAACTAGTGGTCCAAATTCATTTCTTGCATTTATTGCAATAATATCATTTCTCTCTTAACCATCCCTATATATATACATATATATATATATATATATATATATATATATATATATATATGCGTAACGCATTTATTATTATTAGTGAAAATTATTATTATTATTTTTAGTGAAAACAAAATTGTAATAAGATTACATCAAATATTTATTATTTTATATTATAATAATCGGTTATTGACTAGTGCATCACACGAATAAACATATAAAAATCGTTAATTAAAGACACATTTATAATTTTATATTAAAATAACACATTGATCAGTGTAAAACACGGGTGGACATATAAAATCATCAAATAATGACACACACATATGTGTGTCTTTAATTGATAATTTTTATATGTTCTTTTGTGTAGCACACTGATAAATAACCTATAATATAATATAAAATTATAAATATTTGATATAATCTTAATAGAATTTTTTTTTCATTAATAATAATAAATGCGTTAGGTTTGAAAATCATTTTTATGATGTATATATATACGTCCATCCCATATCCCAATTTACTTAGAAATATCATCTAAAAAATGAACATCTCCATTGTGGTCATCTTTCTACTTGCAAACATAATAACTTCTTCCTACGGTAAATTTACATTTTCTTTGTATTATGCATCATGGGGGAAGCTTATATAGGGATTCGGGATTCCCCATCTTCCCCCATTTTGTACTAAGTAGTGTAATTTAATTTACGTGTTTTCGTATGAAAATTCCTGTGTAATGTGTCTGGCCCGGTTCATGACCGAAACACCCCCCCTCCCCGCGGCCAGTGGAAACTGGGTCAAAGCTTCTTCACTGTTACGCATATATATTATTTCATGTAAAGAGTATATTAGTTTGATTACTTAAAATTAAAGGTTGTTACATGAATACAGGAAATGAATTACCAAGTGAAGTAATTCAGTGCCCAACGAAAAAAATTATCATGTTTTGCATCAACTTTGTATGTGATCAAAAGTGCAAACGGGATTGGGATAAAGCTTCTAGCGGAAAATGCAAAAGTGCCTTTACTTGTATATGTTCTAAACCATGTTGAAATAAATATTAATGTAGTTTCCATTCTATTCTATACATAAAGTAGTTGATGAATATACTGTTTGAATGTTAATCTATATATCCATAATATATATAAACGAAACCTCTAAAATTTTACGTGTCATGCTCTGGTCGTCCCCTCACCCCTTTAAAGCTAATAGATTGATTGATTTGTAAATGATGAACTCTCATTAATTTAACCAGGTTTAAATCAATTTAATAGGAATTACAGTTAAACCTAAACCCGAAACAAAATTAGCATATGAAAAGTATCGACTACAGTATTTGAATTGACTTTTTCATTGATCCATTAACTGGACAAATTAAATAAAACTTATCTCTTTCACACGTATTGCTTCCAATTACTAATATTAAACTATTCATGAATTAGTTAACTCATAAATTCACCCATTTGAATAACAGAATTCATCGGATAGCTGTCAGCTTCTTAATTACCCATAATTTTTCTCCCGCCCATAGGTTTATTAATTTCCACGGGTAATTTATATTACAAAATTAATTATCTCCAGCACACACCCTCTTCACAGTAACGATTTCTTTTTTTTCATCTCTAAATCCCAATAGCCAACCCTAATAGCCGGATTAAAATCGATGTTGTGATGTGGTAACAAGATGGTGAATTGATGCACCACTATATATATATATATATATATATATAAGATTCAATACAATAATCCCTAATCATACATTACGTACGCGAGTTCCTACACTGTTGATTTCAAAATCACGCGATGGCAATATTGTAAATTTCATCAACTATGATCCACTGCTCCCATTGATTCCGTCCGTCTTCACTATCACCGTTCATCAATTCGTCACCGTCCAACGATTGTATTCACCGTCGCGACCATCGGCGTTACCGTCGTGAACACCATCTTTCTCCGTCACGAGTTGTTCACAGGTTAGTTTATCAAATTGATCAATTGAAATTGATGAACTAATTGATCAATTAAACTTTGAAATTGATCCAATTAATCATCAATTTGAAGTTTCAGTTATCAATTTTGAGTTTGAGTTCTGGGTTTTAACATTGAACGTATTAACATTAACCTAAAACGTATAAACAGAACGTATAAACTTTTTATACTGAACTTTTAAAGTTTAATTGATTTTTGTTCTGAACGTTAAACAGAACGTATAAAGTATTTTTATAGAACTTCTAAAGTTTTTTGTATAGAACAGTTAAACCTTTTGTTAGAACTTCTAAAGTTTTGGTACAGAACATCTAAACTTGAACGTTTAAAGGTGTTCGTTTTGGTCAGAACGTTTAAATTTGTAGTTTTGATTAGAAAGTATTAGTTAAACGTTTAAACTTTTTGTTCTTTTTTTGTCAGAACGTTTAAACTTTTTCTTCATTTTGGTCTAAACTTTTTGTAACATCCTAAATTTTATAATATTGAATAAAGAAAGTTACGTTTAATGATTTCGCATTATTACTTAATTAATATCGAGTTAAGAACGGATCATGGACTTAGATTAATTAAGGTGGACTAAGTGGTAATGGGCTTTAGGTCCATGGGCTTCAAGGGGTATAAATACCCTCTTAAACCAACCTAAAACCCTAAACCCTCATTTATATCCATCCAAATCTCTACACACTCAAAAACACACACCACCATATTTCGGCCGAGAGAAAGAGAGGTGAGGTCCGAGCAAGCACACGCGATTCAAGATAGATACAAGATCTTGAGCCCTTAAGCAAGCTAAACGAGACCGAAGAACGTATAAAGG
>NW_027499336.1:0-17179 GCF_021521415.1 Bidens hawaiensis
TCTATTTTATCCCTTAAGTTTGGTATAATTTGGTAACTTCGTTATTTTCTTTGTTTTTTTTTCTTTTAAATGCTTACATCTTGTAAACCCTAAATTCCCAAATCATAACATCAAAATCCAAATCCTAAATCCCCAAACCCTATCTCCATATCATCATCATCTGTAACAACCTTAACCGTCGACCTTCTTTCTTTAACGGTCTCCTGTCAACGAGCAACCACGATTTCCTCCTTTAGTTGGGTAAACCCTACCTTCAAGCTAGCAGACTTTTTTATCTTTACCTGAGGCTTCATCAGAATGTTGTCATCTGATTTAGTCTCGTCTTGCCCACCATTCTTCAGCCCATGTACACCTCATCCAAACACTCGAACTTCTTAGTGTTCTCTTCTCCGGTGGGATTTGTAGTTTGAATTGATGTTATGATTTGGGGATTTAGGGTTTACAAGATATAAGCGTTTAAAATAATATAAAACAATAAATAAAATAACGAAGTTACCAAATTATCCCTAACTTAACGAAAAAATAGACGGGGTTATAAAAAAAGTACTAAAAATGCGAGTTTTATGAAACTGAGGTAGCCATTTGCAAAAAATAAATAATAGGTACTAAAGTTGTGTAGTTGGCCAAACCACTGGTACTAAAATGAAACTTAACTCATTTAATTTTTTTAAGCCACAGGTTCCAACGAGGAAATATATAGACGAGATCGACCCGAAGACTGTTTGGAGGAAGCTCGTATTGAAGGCCAAGCCACCATGCACGCTTAAAAGAGTGCTTGTAAAAACGTTTCCACAAAGTCTTTATAAGGCATTCAACAGGTGGTACGATCACAACTGTACTGGTGAAGCGGTTATCGTTCTCGACACATGTTTAAAGACGGAATTCATATGAGTCATTTATTCGATGTGGCTCATTAATTTAGCGGAGTCGGATAATGACGTGTTGTTCAAGTACGAGATCCGGTTTGCTGACATAAAGGATTATGATCGGGCTATCCAATTCCAGTGTGTCATGTGTGTTTGAAGCGCGTTTGGAGTTCATAGCTGCGCGAATTGGAATACTAAACGGTTTAGCTAATTAAAGAAAAAGAGCATAAGACGAAGGGGAGTTTGTTAATGCATTGTTTTTATCGTCTCGGTGTTTGTAATTAATGTAATATATTTATTAGTGTAAAAGGGCTTTTTGGTAATTACACCAGTCCATTCGTTAAGTTTAAGTGTTTATTAGTTAAAGATGCTTAAAGAATGAATTGTTGGGATGAGAAAATGACTTAAGGAAGATTGGAATATTTTCAACCCCCTGATATTGGCTAAGTATGGACATCAGGCACACATAGGCCTCCGAGCAAGCTTTTACTTAAGCCTATCAAGGTATTTTTCCTTCAGGGCAAGGTTATCTTCTTGAAGTCTTCTTTAGTGTCAATCCGAGCAGGGTTCACTATGTCTAGCAAGGTTGTTCTTCATAGCCAAGCAAGGTTTGCTTCCCAGCAAGCTCTTGGCTAAACCAAGCTTTTGAAGCCAAGTATTTTGGAAGATCTAGCAAGGTTATTCATCAATAAACAGTAGTCCGAGTATGCTTGAAGAGAGTTGATAAAGGATTATCTTAAGGACTTTGTCGGGCAAGGTTCAACTCCGAGCAAGCTACAGTGTTACAGGCACACTTGTGTTTGCTTAATATGTTATTCATTAACAAAGAGTTGAAGGGATCTCTGAAGGACAAGTTTGCTCGTTGGACCATATCGAGCAAAGTTTGATATGGTCAAGAAGATTGAAGTCTGCTAGGTGAATATTTCCTCTGAAAAATACTAAAAGTAAAGTCTACCCGAAAAATTGTTCCCTAGCACACTTTGGTTACCAGGTCTGCTCGAAGAAGACAAAAGCTGTAAAGCTTACCCGAAGACCTGTTTTACACTTAGAATCATTTGTAATTTGATTTACTGAATATGTATCATTAATTAGGGTTTCTAGAAGGAATGACAGCTCTCAGGTAGGCCTATAAAAGGAATAGTTAGGGCATGCCTAAAAAGCGACGGACATCCGATATTATTCCTGACTTTGATATTGACGGTTGCTCTTTAATACGTCCTGAAAAAAACATTCGCTTTCTGTAACCCTGATTGATTCTCGTTTGTATTAATATTTCTCTAAATGGAAATCTTTTGAGTAATAGTCTGTGTTTGTTTACATTTGTATTTCCAAGCAATGTATATTGTGTTAGTGATTCCGTCATTAACACGATATCTGTCTTACCCTAAAACAACAAGTCGTTAACCTATCTTGTCAACACCTCACGGTGTGGGTTGCGACAGTTGTGTAGTGATTGTTATTTGGGACCAACAAGTGGTATAAGAGCTTGTGTCCTGCTATTTGGGTATAGAATCATTTCTTGTTGTTGAAAATTTGAAGATGAAGAGTGACGTCAGCTGAAACACTGTTTCAATGATCCGTGACGTCAGCAACTCTGTTTTTCTTCCAGATCTACAACTTTTGGTGTCTTCTTTCTCTCGTTTATATTAATGTTTGAATTTTATTTAAAATATTGCTCTTACCTGACCAGATACATCAGACCTGAGGATTTCATCCACAGATCTGATTACATTTCAAAAGATTTTTAAGAGTATGTTTAAGTTTTTCAACTTTTGTCATCAAAATCTTCTAAAAATCACAAAAAAAATATGCCTGGTTACGAAGAGCAGGAAGTTTCTACTAACAAGATTCCTAGGTTCTATGGACAGAAAAATTTCATCAAGTGGAAGGTGCTCTTTGAAGCTGCTGTTTGTTATAATGACGTTGAAATGTGGACCTCCATAAAAAATGGACCTTATACGGGACCTACTGAAGGAACAAACAGTAATCAAAGTGTTGAAGCACAAATGAAAAAGGTGGAAGATAGAGCTTTGGCCATGTTAAAACTGGGTTTGTCTTGGGAAATCCTCACTAAAGTTGCTCACCATCAGACTGTAAAGGCAATGTATGATGCCATACTTGAAATGTTTGAAGGCAACACTGAACTAAAATATATCAAGAAGGAAAGACTTAAACAGCAACTTGATAGGTTCAAATACAAATATGGTGAGAGACTTAAATCTGTGTTGGAGAGAATTTTGGCTATTGTGAATGAGATAAGAAAAAAAGATTATGTTGTGTCTGAATCTGATGTCGGTCCCGTATTGATCGCTCAAACTCACAATTAAGTCATAACTCACACAATAAATGTGTTGACAAGAGAGTTAATGACAGTTGCTATTTTGGGTAAGAAAACTGTTTGTTAACGGCGGAATTAGAAACAAATAGGGTTGTTGCTTGAGGATTAATAAAGTGTAACAAACACAAATAATCACTCAAAAGATTTCCATTTATATAAATGATTCATACAAATGATAATCGATTAGGGTTTCTTGTTTGGAAAGTTTTATCCGTATGATCCTAGGATAGCCGTCACACTCTATCAGGAATGTTCTTTTAGGTCTGAAAAGAGTCAATTGTATGTCTTATCCGTGGTAGGCGTGCCCTAAATTATTCTATTTATAGGCCTGCTACCACCTGACAGCTGTCCTATCTTCTAGAAACCCTAATGATTGGTACATATTCAAATTACATATTCAGAAATATACTAAGTGTAAAAACAGGTCTTCTGGGTAGACTTTGCATCAGATGTCTTCTCCGAGTAGGCTTGTGCCTTTTGTCTTTTACGAGTTGACCTGGTAACCTTGAAGTGTGCTGGAGAACAGTTCTCCGAGTAGACTATACTTAGAGTATTTTCCTAAGAAAATACTCACCTAGCAGGCTTGTTCTTCAGAGATCCTTTTAACTCATTGCTAGTGAATAACTTATTAGTCAAGCTAAGTGTGCTGGTAACACTGTAGCTTACTCGGAGTTGAAACTTGCCCGACGAAGTCCTTAGGATAATTCTTTATCAACTTCCATCAAGCATGCTCGGACCATTGTTTTATTAATGAATACCTTGCTAGATCTTCCAAATACTTGGCTTCAAAACTTGGTTAGCTAAGTGCCTACTCGGAAGTAAACCTTGCTTGGTTATGAAGAACAATCTTGCTAGCCATAGTGAACCCTGCTCGGATTGACACTAAAGAAGACTTCTAGAAGGGAACCTTGTTTTTAACCATATCAAACTTTGCCCGATATAATCTAACGAGCAAACTTGTTCTTCAGAGATCCTTTTAACTCATTGCTAGTGAATAACTTATTAATCAAGCTAAGTGTGCTGGTAACACTGTAGCTTACTCGGAGTTGAAACTTGCCCGACGAAGTCCTTAGGATAATTCTTTATCAACTTCCATCAAGCATGCTCGGACCATTGTTTTATTAATGAATACCTTGCTAGATCTTCCAAATACTTGGCTTCAAAACTTGGTTAGCCAAGTGCCTACTCGGAAGTAAACCTTGCTTGGTTATGAAGAACAATCTTGCTAGCCATAGTGAACCCTGCTCGGATTGACACTAAAGAAGACTTCTAGAAGAGAACCTTTCCCGAAGGACAAGATACCTTGCTAGGATAAGTAAACCTTGCACGGGAGTCCAAGTGTGCTCGGATTCCATATTTAGCCATTTATGAGGAGGTTGAGAAGATTCCAATATTCATTAATCATTCTTAAGTTATTACAAGTCAAATTCTTGACTCAACATCTGACTTGAATACAAAGTCGTTGTCATCATTGTCAAAGGAATGGTACACTACAAGCAAGTTTATAAGGCAGAAACCAAATTATGACACATTGAAACTTGATGATGTGATTTGATTTTTACAAGCTGCTGAAATTGAAATGATATAGGATAAAATGATCAGGGAAGACAAGCCTTGCTTCCAAGTATCAAATGCTCTTATTGGTCCTATAGGTAATTTGTCTACCAAGAACCAACAGCAAATCCCAATCATTGAAGAACCGAGTGAGCATGGTGGTGAAACACCAAGGGGATTTGTTGCTGGGAGCTCAAGTAATCAAGGAAGTCAGCCAAGGTTTAATGTTCAGCTCATAGATGATGACTTTGCCTCAATGGCAAGTGGACATGCACCTTTTGTTGGTGGAAGTGGAAGTCAAGGAAATGAGTACCAAGCATTGTTCACAATGTTCACAGACTCATACAATGCATTTGTTGCCAAGTACATGATCCATACTAGATTTGTTCAAGATGATCTTGAGCAAATTGATGCTGATGATCTGGAGGACATGGACTTGAAGTGGCAGGCAACCATGTTGGCTTTGAGAAGTAAGAGGTTGTACAATAGGACTGGTAGATCTCTTGTATCAGGTCCAAATGAGAGAATCGGATTTGACAAGTCAAAAACAATATGCTATAACTGTCAACAACCTGGACATTTTGCCAGAGAATGCAACCTGCCAAGACAGTTAAATAACAATCAAAGTCAGCAATTTCATCCAAGAAATCAAAACCAATTTCAGAACCAGTACCATCAAGGTCAGCCAAGAACATACAACAACAACTTCAACAATAACCCCAACTTCAACAATAACTACCAACAACCCCATCAGAACAATCAACAAGTTGTCCCACAACACCAAAACTACCAGAGAAATACCAATCAAAACACTCCACATGCTCCCAACAACACCAACAAAAACAACACCAATCAGCCTAGAAATCAAGGAAATGTTGCACTGGCTGCTAACCAACAAGATGGTGATTTTGACTGGAGTAACCATGCTGATGACAAAAGCAAAGCAAATGTGGCACTGATGGCTCAGACAAAAAATGAAGCTGGATCCTCATCTTCAACACAGGTACATTCAAACTCAACACTTGAATTACTTGAAATCATTGAATCTCATAAGTTGAAGATATGAAAACTTGAGAGTGATTTCTTTAGAAAGCAAAACATGATTAATGTATATGAATCAAGTGATCTGGCATATGAAGATAGAATTAATAGCATAGAAGAAGACTTTATGGACAACTACAGAATACAATCAAGGTATGTCACATAAATTGAAGGATTAAAAATAATGGTGGTTGAGGAAAAGGTGAAGTATACCACACTTCAGGTGGAAAATGAATTTTTGAAAAACCTTTTCTCAACTGGTAATATCTGTGGCATTCTGAATAAGATTAATGAGGAAGATAAGTATAAGGTTGTGCCTCCACCATTTAATGACAACTACTCTTTGAAAGTTGACAAAGAGAAAAGGGAGGCATACCTTAATCAGTTCAGAGATGTTTTTCAAGAAAAAGAGGAATTTATTGACAATTAAAAAATGGTTGAAATAAGTGAAGATGGAGAGTTTGTTTTGAAAGAAGATGTGAAAGATGAGAAACCAGTTGGAATTCAAGTCTTTGAGGATGACGTTGATGATAAGTGTTTGAATGTGGATGATTTAAATGATACAAGTGATGAAAGTTCAATTGATGAAGGTATCAAGAACAAAAGAAATGAAAAACCAAACTCAATTGATCAACTTCCATTGTTAGCACCTGCTACACCAAAGATGAAAAGACATTTTGAGAAAATGAGAATAGAACATGTGCCATTTGACATATGTGAAGGTTCAAAAATGTTTAAGGTTGCTTACAATGGTGTAAAGCCACCGAGCAGGAAAGTTTTAAGTAAGATAAAGAATAATAATAGAAAGAAGCCAAAGGAAACTCTTTCAATGATGAATTTATTCCAGTGTACTCCGTTTTCTCTAGTCAAGAATTATTTGATATTGGTGACGTTAAAACTGTTGAGGAATATGAGAGAAGACAGACTAGGTACAAAGGAAGTTTGGATGAGGTTTCAATCTAGATGGAGAAAATAAAATTTATGAAAGGCAAAGTTGAAAGAAAAGATATTAAGATTGAAGAGTTTGTAGTCTTTTCCATTGTGAGAGATAAATCAAGTCTCTAGTAGAAAAGATGTGAGAGATGAATCAAATGAAAAGGATTATGTAATGCAAGAATGAAAAAGCATAATTCCTTATGTGAATATCCCAAGCCCAATTGATAGTGGCTATGAAACAGATGAATCAGATGTTTGTGAAGTAGTTTATGAAGATCCTAAGCCTATTCCCAATTCAAATGCACCAATTGTCCATGTCACGGATGATTTGAAAGTTGATTAAGCTTGCATTTCATTGCCAAACTGATCATTTTCTTTGATATGTGCAGGAACAATCCACACCAGTAAATGAAGTATGGTATATGGACAGTGGATGTTCCAGGAACATGACATATGACAAGAGGTCACTGGTGAACTGTGAAGAGAAGTTTGAAGGCCCGGTTGTATTTGGGAGTGATGAGAATGGAGGAAAAATTGTTGGGAAAGGCAATCTAACCAATGGAAAAGTGTCATTTGACAATGTGTTTTATGTGGAAGGATTACAATATAACCTTTTGAGCATTTCTCAAATATCTGATAAAGGTTATAAGGTTGGTTTTGATGATTCACATCGTTTCATCCTCAAACCTGAATTTGTAATCCCTCCTGATATGATTATGATGATGGCTCCAAGGAATGGCAATTTGTATGAACTGAATATGAAAGATGTTGTTTCTAAAGGAGGTACTTGTTTTGTATCCAAGGCCACTGAAAATGAAACCAAATTGTGGCATAGAAAGCTTTGTCATGTAAATATATAGAAAATGAACAGACTTGTGAAGGGTGAGCATGTAATTGGTTTACCTACAAGAGAGTTCAAACTTGAAGACAATTGCATTTCTTGTCAGAAGGGTAAGCAGCATAAGTCATCTCACGAAGCAAAGCTCATAAATTCAATTGATCAAGTGCTTGAAATGCTTCATATGGATCTTTTTTATTCCTGTGAGTGTACCAGGCATTGGTAAAAAGAGATATTGTTTGGTGATCATAGATGATTTTTCAAGATTTACTTGAGTTTATTTCCTAAGTACCAAAGATGAAGCTGTTGAGTTGATTAAAGGATGTGTAACAAGGGTTGAGAACAAGTTGGATGCAAGGGTAAAGGTTATGAGAAGTGATAATGGGACTGAGTTCTAGAATGGGGTAATGGAAGAATTTTGCAATGCGAAAGGAATTATTCAACAATTCTCTGCTCCTAGAACTCCTGGACAAAATGGGGTTGCAGAAAGAAGGAATAGAACACTCATTGAAGATGTAAGAACCATGTTGGTAGTGTTGGGTTTTAACAAGATTATCAAAGTCATATAAACCCATTTAAATGAAAAATGCAGCGGATTAAAAGTTTTAAATCTTGTTAACTTGATTAATATAAAACCGATTTTATATACAAAAACTCAATGCCCAGATCCATATACGAAACACATGCTATCAAAACAACCATAGGGTGTTTGAGCATACTACTTTCAAGTTTCCAGAAAATAGAAGGGAATGATGTTCTGAAGGACGAGTCTGCAATGGAGAAGATCCTCAAGATTGTATACCCTTCCAAGCCTTCAACAAACACCTAGTTGCTAGGATTTGACACTTGAAACTCCTTCTTGATCTCTCTTGTTCTTGGCCGAAATTATAAAGAAGAAAGATGTAGTTTACTTGCAATTTTGGTGTGTGTGAGAGAGAGAGAAAGTTACAACCCTTACATTTTTCTTGGCCAACCAACACACATGCATTCTCTTGAAAGAGTATATTAATAAATAGATAAGAGAGAAAGATATTCCCTCCTAAATATTTAAACTCTTTCAAATTAATTACTTATGTTATATTTGTTACATGATAAAATGTAACATGATATAATGTAAGTAACATGCATCATGTTATTTAACCAACTTAAATAACATTATAAAATATCTCTCTCAAAATATAAATTATCCATATAATTTATTTACCACACAAGTGCAATTATTTAGAAACCCATTTTCTAAATGTCGTGAGTGTTGATATTTATTTATTAGATCATATCTTAAAACAAATATCGTAGTGTTTGTCTAGCTTGTTAACCCGACTTGGATCATAACATACTAGCCACATCAACTCTAATATGTGTCTTGGGCAGACCAATTCCAACAATCTCCCACTTGCACAAGATTCATAGAAGATTGATGCAAATAGCATATACCGCCTAACAACGTCTTACTACCCCTAATACTTATGACGAAGTGCCAATCAATAACATCATCCCCTTCAAGTCCCTCACTTGAAAATGATTTAGGTGGATATATCATTTATCCTTTTTCCACAGATGTCATGTCAAATCCAGAGACACAGAGTGATCATTCTCTGTTGATTTAACTTATCAGGACTTAGACAACTTACTCTCAACGAATAAATAGGACAAATCCCCTATTGACTACATACATCTCTCACAATCACCTCGTACTACACTTAAGCTTAGCCTTATGTACCGTCATGTTTTAGAGCAGCGAAGAACTAAGTCAAAGCATAATATTTGGTGAATATCAAGACCCAATATGTATCTCAGGTCGGAGGATACTATGATATTCGCCTTTACTCAAATTTACTTATGACCACCAATCAAAAGGATTCCATGCAGTAAAATTTGAGGGCGAGTCAGTCCAATATTTATATATTATAAATATCTATGAACCTTGGCAGCAAACCCTTGCTCTATATTCATACCTTATGAATATCCACCAGTCCAAGTTCATAATAATTTTACCTTCATATTTGTTCCCACATATATGAGCGACTACGGACATTTAGAATAATTAACTTATTCACGGATTTAAACATGCTAAAATGGAACATAACTCAAAAGTCATAATTATAAACCATAATCATATGAATGAGTAAAAATAAAAAATTGTTCCGATATCCAAATACAAAATAGATCAAATCCAATCACTAGAATATTGAAGTCCTAAGGCGCAAGTATGACCCTCATGCTTTGGCCTTTCAAGGAGCTTCGTGAGTGGATCCGCAATGTTTTGATCGGTGTGAACTTTGCGAATACATATCTTTCATTTTTCAAGTTCATCCCTTATGTAGTTGAATCTCCACTCAATGTTCCTTGTCTTTTGATGTGCACGGGGTTCCTTGATTTGAGCAATCGCACCCTCGTTGTCACATAAGATCTCTAGGGGGTCCCGAATGGTATGGACTACCCCTAGATCGGCAATGAACTTCCTAATCCACGCAGCTTCTTGAGCTTCCAATGAGGCGGCGATGTATTCCAATTCAGTGGTGGACAGTGCTACCACATCTTGTTTTGCGCTCTTCCAAGAGACGGCTCCACACTCATAACGAAAAACATATCCAGATTGTGATCGAGAATCATCTCGATAAGTTTGGAAACTCGCATCCATGTAACCCTTTACAATGAGTTCCTCCTCACCAGAGCCATATATTAGAAACATACCCTTGGTCCTTCTAAGGTATTTCAATATGCTCTTAACCTCCATCCAATGGCTACTTCCCGGATTTTGTTGGTATCTACTTGTCATGCTTAAAGCGCATGACACATCCGGTCTAGTGCATATCATTACATACATGATGGATCCTATAGCGAAGCGTACGGGATTCCTTTCATTTTCTCTTGCTCATCCTTTGAGCTTGGACATTGAGTCTCACTCAATACCGTTCCTCTTTGAATAGGTACCAAACCTTTCTTATAGTTTTTCATCTTGAACCTTTTCAAGATTTTATCGATGTATGCATTTTGGTTTAAACCTATCAACCGCCTTGATCTATCCCTATAGATCTTTATTCCCAAAATATAGGCGGCCTCACCAAGATCTTTGATGGAATAACAACTTCCAAGCCAGGCTTTTATACCTTCCAATGTTGCAATGTCATTTCCAAATAGTAGTATGTCATCAACATACAATACTAAGAAAGTAATGATGTTCCCACTAGCTTTCTTATACACATAAGCCTCATCAGCGTTCTTGATGAATCCAAATTTATTAACCTCTTCATCAAAATGGTGATTCCAACTCCTAGATGCTTGTTTCAATCCATAGATTGATTTCTTTAACTTGCATACTTTATTAGGATGTTGTGGATTGACAAAACCTTCGGGCTGAACCATATAGTTATCTTCCTCAAGATGCCCATTTAGAAAAGCGGTTTTGACATCCATTTGCCAAATCTCATAGTCATAATATGCAGCTATGGCAAATAATATCTTAATAGACTTTAGCATTGCCACCGGCGAAAAGGTCTCATCATAATCAACCCCTTGAGTTTGAGTAAAACATTTTGCTACAAGTCTTGCTTTATAAGTATCCAAGTGTCCATGCATATCGGTTTTCCTCTTGAAAACCTACTTACTTCCAACCGGTTTGGAGTTACGAGGTGGTACAACCAATTCCCATAATTGGTTGTCATGCATGGATTGAATCTCAACGTTCATGGCTTCAAGCCATCTGTCACAACCTGATTGCGATATTGCATCATGGTATGTGGTGGGTTCATCCGAATCTACCACATAGCATCCATCCATGAAAAATCAATATCTTTCGGGTGGATTACTAATTCTACCAGATTTGTGAACTTTTTGTGTGTCTTGATCAACCATTTGATCATTCTCAACAACCTCTTGTTGATTGCTAGTATTAACCAATCGTGTATCGGCTTGTGGTTCTCGATCCTCCTCTAGTTTCACCGTTCTACTAGTTCCTTTGATAAGGAACTTAGTTTCCAAGAACTCGGCTTTTCGAGTAATAAACACCTTTTGCTCGGTTGGGTTGTAGAAATAATATCCCATAGAGTCTTTGGGATATCCTATAAAGATACACTTAGTGGATCGGCCTTCAAGTTTGTTTTGGGTGATGTGCTTAACGTAAGCCTCACAACCCCATACCTTTAAATATGATAACGATGGAACCCTTCCATGCTATATTTCAAAAGGTGTCTTGTCCACTTTGTTGGTTGGTGCAATATTTAAAATACGGGCTTCCGAGAGCAATGCAAAACCCAAAAATGAGAGAGGCAATGTGCTTCTAGCCATCATCGATCGAACCATATCCAATAGAGTTCGTTTTCTCCTTTCGGACACACCATTATGTTGTGGTTTTTCGGGTGGAGTTGAGTTGTGAGATAATTCCACATCTCTTATGATGATCTAGAAAAGCATCATTTAGGTATTCACCTCCTCTATCCGAACAAAGTACTTTGATTGTTTTATTGAGTTGATTTTGTACTTCATTTTGGAAGACTTTGAACATTTCAAAGGCTTCATCTTTGTGTCTTAACAAGTACACATACCCATAACGACTATAATCATCGATAAAGGTAATGAATTATCTCTCACTATTCCTTGTCATTGCCATAAAAGGACCACATACATTCAAATGTATGATACCTAATAAGTCTTTTGCCCTTTCATTAGTTCCACTAAAGGGTTCCTTGGTCGTCTTTCCTTGTAAACAAGATTCACACTTATCAAATGAATCATCATTTGATTCCAAAAGACCATTCTTTTGAAGTGTATGTATGCGATCTTTGTTTATGTGACCAAGGCGACAATGCCAAAGATAAGTCTTACTCAAATCCATTTTGAGTTTCTTGGTGCTAGATTGGTACAAGAAGTTATCAGTAGATGTGTTATCATGAACTAATTCATAAATGCCATTAGACGGAATCGCTTTAAAATAAAAGACATCATTCATGAAAACATAAATACCATTGTCACAAACTTTAAATCATAACCATATTGTCTTAAAAGAGAAACAGAGATAATGTTCCTAGTCAAACTAGGAGCATACAAAGTGTTTTTCAAAACAACTTCCAAACCATTTGGAAGCTTCAAAACATAGTTTCCTTGTGCTTCGACATCAACCTTTACTCCGTTTCCCATGAAGAGACTTGTATCTCCTTTCTTGAAATGCTTATCTTTGAACTCCTGCAACAAATTTCAAATAGAGTTTCACATCCGGTATCTAATACTCATATGTTAGAAGAAATAACATTAAGATCAATATGGATCATGAAAGTTGTACCCAAGGTTTTCCCCGCATCCCTCTTAGCTTTCAACTCCTTGAGATAGGCTGGACAATTCGTCATCCAATGTCCTATCTCACCACAAGGTTCCTTCGAGCTAACCATTAGCTTTTTCTCCTTTGGTTTGGTTGGTTCCAACTTTTCCTTCCCTTTGAACTTTCCCTTGATCTGCCCTTTACCTTTGGAAACCTTTGCCTTAGGTTTCGGGTGATACCTCTTTTTATTACCACATTCATTGATCATGAGAACCTGTAAAACCCTGTTACCCATTCCTGCTTCGGCCGTCTTGAGCATTGCGTGAAGCTCACCAATGCTCTTGTCCCATCCATTCATGTTATAATTCATAACGAAAGTCTCAAATCTTTTGGTTAGGCCATTAAGGATCAATTCCGTGGCTAACTCTTTTGAGACGGGACAATTTAGCTGTTCAAGTCGATCAATGTGGCTTTTCATCTTAAGAACATAAGATGAAACGGATTAGGTTTCTTCCATATGACATGCATGAAGCGCTTGAATCGTTTCGAAGCGTTCCACCCTAGCTTGAGTAAGGAACATTTCCTTAAGTTGGGTGATCATGTCATACGCCCCATGATTTTCAAAATCGTTTTGAATTTCGGGAATCATAGTTCCCAACATGAGGCAAGAAACTTGCACCGAATTTTCGGTGTATTTCAACCAATCGTTATAGGCATCCAAGTCGCCAACGTTTGGTTCATCGGGAATAGGATCATTCAATATGTAGGATTTCTTTTCTTGCTTTAGAACAATTCTCAAATTTCGTACCAATCCATAAAATTGTTGTAGTTAAGAATATCCTTATCAAGTATAGCTCTTAGTGGTAGGTTATGCACGGGTGGGATAATCCGTTAGGTGGATTGTTTGCGGCCATCTACATAATTTAACAAAGCTCAATTTAAGTATTTTTGATATCATTAAATTTTTATCGTTAATACTCTTTATGTCTCCAAGACAATTAATGATTAAAATCTAGAACCCAACGTTACATTCACATAGTAGTTAGGTGACCTTTATCCTACTATTGAATTAACGAGGTAGTCAACGTTTGACGATTGCAACCCTTTGCAACTTCTAGTTATATGAGATCGGTTAAACATCATATGTTTAGTTGGCATGTTTAATCCCATCAACACCTTTGTACGCCATGCTTTGGTGACCCTATTCACATGGTTTCCAAATCAAGTCGTCCTACTTACACATACGTGTGAATTTGCACATACAAATGGATATGTGACCTTTATCCCACAAATATGGCAAACCCACCTCAAACTCACAAGTTTCCTCTAATGTGGTTAGGTGACCTTTATCCCACATCGAGTTCCCAAGTGATTCGAGTGTTGTATAAAAGGATGGTGTTAAAATTGTTTTAAAAGGGATTTAAGTTTTCTAAATTCTAGTTTGGAAAACTCTTTATATACCTTGCATTTACATGCATTCAAATGTATGGTACTTAGTTTGAAAACCAATTTTCAAAGTTCCTTTTAATACAACCCGTTTTACTGTGAAATCATTAACCTTTAATAAAACCAATTTTATTACCTAATGACTTCTAAGAAACCAATTTTATGTAAGTTGTTAATTTTAAGTTTTAACAATCCATATGCAAAACAAAAATATAAATCAACCAAACAAGCATAAATAAACAACCACAAGTCCATAAACATAGCCACCTAAAATGACAACACTTGTTGACTGAAACAAGTGTGCCAAAAGGTCTCTCCTAAGGGACGAGAATAACACAAGGCATGTGTCGGTGAACTCCCACTTGATCCCGCATCCATATGCTTCAAGTGTCCACCTTATGTTGTGACTCTTTCACTTTATTTGGGCTCCAACTTCAGCTCCTAGCTTCCATGGGCCTCCAAGTTTGGGCTTTGGTCATTGGGCTAAATTCCCATCTTGGACTATGAGGTTCATTAAGGCCCAAAACCAAAACCGTAACCTTGTTGCATCTTCTTTTACAAAAAATATATCCTAATACATTTTTCTCTAGTAAAAGAAATACAACTAATCTACTTATTATTACAAACCAATATGAAATAAATAAATAGATTACAAACCCAAATAAATGAATATTACAACCATATTGAATAAACCGAATAAATCACAACACAAACACACATCAAAAGGTCATGGCTAGGTTATGAACATCCAAATGCACATCCAAATATGCAAGGTCTTAGAAGACCAAAATGGTTACCCCTTTACCTCGTAAAACTTTCGGCCAAGGCTAACCAAACCTAAAGTTTCGGGTTTTTGTCCAGACAAAATAGAAAATCATCCATATGACTTAATTCTTCAAGATTACCACATGAATGTAAATTATAATCTTGAAGAACCAAGGGGTAACCAAAAGCCAAAAAACTTTTGGCCATATGGTGAACCACACCATAAAACCCAAAATTTTTTAGATCTATGAAGCATGTATCCGTATAAGCGGCTCTTGATATAAAACCAATTTAATATACAAAAACCCAATGCCCAGATTCATATACGAAACACATGCTATTACAACAACCATAGGGTGTTTGAGCATACTACTTTCAAGTTTCCAGAAAATAGAAGGGAATGATGTTGTGAATGACGAGTCTTCAATGAAGAAGATCCTCAAGCTTGTATACCCTTCCAAGCCTTCAACAAACACCTAGTTGCTAGGATTTGACACTTGAAACTCCTTCTTGATCTCTCTTGTTCTTGGCCGAAATTATCAAGATGAAAGATGGAGTTTACTTGCAATTTTGGTAAGAGAGAGAGAAAGAAAAAAGTTAGAACCCATGCATACTTTTCTTGGCCAACCAACACACATGCATTCTCTTGAAAGAGTATATTAATAAATAGATGAGAGAGAAAGATATTCCCTCCTAACTATTTAAACTCTTTCAAATTAATTACTTATGTTATATTTGTTACATGATAATATGTAACATGATATATTGTAAGTAACATGCATCATGTTATTTAACCAACTTAAATAACATTATAAAATATCTCTCTCAAAATATAAATTATCCATATAATTTATTTACCACACAAGTGCAATTATTTAGAAACCCATTTTATAAATGCCGTGAGTGTTGATATTTATTTTTTAGATCATATCTTAAAACAAATATCGTAGTGTTTGTCTAGCTTGTTAACCCGACTTGGATCATAACGTACTAGCCACATCAACTCTAATATGTGTCTTGGGCAGACCGATTCCAACAATCTCCCACTTGCACAAGATACATAGAAGATTGATGCAGATAGCAAATACTGCCTAACAACGGCTTACTACCCCTAATACTTATGACGAAGTGCCAATCAATAACATCATCCCCTTCAAGTCCCTCACTTGAAAATGATTTAGGTGAATATATCATTTATCCTTTTTCCACAGATGTCATGTCAAATCCAGAGACACAGAGTGATCATTCTCTGTTGATTCAACTCTAGTATGTGTCATGGGCAGACCGATTACAACAAACATATGCTTTCCTACCTGTTACTTTTTGAGAAGAAGCTATCAACACTGCTTGCTATGTTCAGAACAGAGTCCTTCTCAACAAAAGTCAAAACAAAACCCCTTATGAGATTGTTTTTAAAAGAAAGCCATACATCAAGTTTCTCAAGCCCTTTGGCTGCAAATGTTCACTGTTAAACACAAAGGATTATCTCAACAAGTTTCAGTCCAAATCTCTGGCTTGCTTCTTTGTTGGATATTCAACACACTCAAAAGCCTACAGAGTCTATGTGAAAGACCATTTGAGTGTGATTGAATCATCTTATATTGTTTTTAATGGAAGTCATTTCAGTACTGTTGATGGAGCAGCATGGCTGTTTGATCTTGAGAAGTTAATCAGGTCCTATTAGATTTATCCTGAGGACTTTGATGAAACTTATTACAAAACAAGTGTGCATATGTAAGAATCTTCATAGAAGATTGATTTGGAAAAGGTGTGGTCCAAGGTTGCAGGTAAAAGACCTGAATACAGATTCATAAAGTATCCCTCAATTGTTGAAAATGAACAAGTTCAAGATCAAGACCAAGGTTCCAATCAAGAACATGTCCAAGACAATGGTAACCAAGAGAATCAAGATGATCATGTCTTGAATGTGGATGATCATGGCAACCAAATTGAAGTTCAGACTCAAGCTAGAAGAGAAGAAAGATTTGAACAATTGTTTCAAAGCTTGAATATTGGAAACAATGATGCTTCTACTTCACAACAGAACAATGAAGAACCACCTGAATTTCATGATGCAACAACTGATTTGATCATTGATGAACCTGATCTTAATGAAACAAATCTTGAATCTTCTATATCTA